>NC_142519.1:32113214-32233214 GCF_964205215.1 Stylophora pistillata | reverse complement strand
TGTTCTCTGTGCAAGTATTCAACATTTGCCTCTAATTCTTTTAATTGTTCCTTGTTTGGTACATTAACATCACCCAGGTCATGAGCTGGAAGACACATCTGCATGCAAAACTTTGATTCTGTCTCTCTCAAGTTTTTCAACTTTTTCATGCGATCGTGTTTTTCCTGCAAGAAAAGTCACCCTCTTCACCAAGTTCACTTCTGTTTGAGAGTAATTTATTACTGACAGTTTCTATTCATTTGTAAAAAAATCAACAGACAATTGTCAGCAAACTTCACTGAGAAATGCCTGGCTTGAAAGTAAAGACCCCTTGTCCCCAAAACTTTCAGTACAAAAGGGATATCTGTCACTGGCCTTAAAAAAATGCAACTTGAGAGGCTAATTTTTAATTACACAATTATTCACCAAAGTGGAAGTAAACATTCCACCAATTTCACTGACATTAAGTAATTGTTTTAGAATACATTGTACACTGCATAGTAATAAATTCTATTTCTGTCATTATATGAAAAGTGGTCATGTGACTTTGGCAGCTGGGGGTGAATAGTACTCGTTGATCACTTTACTGAGCACATGCAAAAAGCACTATTCATTGGGTTCAGTTGTCCAAAGGGCAAATAATGCTATCCAGTGGATAAATCACTATCCAGAAGATAATTGCCGAGAAAAAGAACTGCACTTTCCACCAGGTAGAGATTTATTCAGCAAAGAGCATTATCAATCCTTTGAATGACTGGGGCCGATTTGGTACACATACTTATTGCAAGCATATGAGTGTTACATGTGAGTTACTATTAGCATCTGGCCATAGGTACATGTACAGACTGGTCATGACAGCAACAACAGTAAGCTTGAGTTGTTCCACTAAAACATAAATACATGTATTTAAATGTGATCTTATATCATTTTATTACAAAGAACATGTGCCCTACCAGTTTCAGGTTGTCTACTTTTGTCCGCAGGTCATTTTCCAACATAAGTATGCTCATGGGCTTTTCTGGCTGTGGTGAAAACAGTAATCACTAACAATTCAACAGTAACTGACACTTCAAAGAGAAACATTTACTTGACCAACAACTAGTATCTGTCCACTAAAATGTGTCTAGACAGTGGTGATCATTCAATCTGATCTCACTTTATGCCCACCTACCTTCTCCACTGGTAATCCCAGTTCTTGGCTTAACTTTTCCAGTTCTTGAGTACAAGTTTCCACATTTGCTTGAAGAGTGGTTTTCAATTGTTCCTCTTCGCTCACCATTTCTTGAAGTAGATTCCGTAAATGAAACAAAACCGACCTAGTTCTTTCCTCTTTCTGATCTTCTTGTAAACCAATTTCGCTCCAGATATTCTGGAGGGTTTGCATAGAATTCTGTAAGCACGGTATCATTTCAGATTTGATCATCTGCACACTCTCTTCCACTGAAGACGTAGATAATAGCCTACTGGTGTTCCTTTGTGAACTGTTGGTTTGGAGAGAATAATCATTGTCAAGGTCGTCTCTTTCAGATAAACCTTTCGCTCGCATGATATTGTCACGTTACACACAAACTCTTCCCAGTGTTAACATAGAAAATAACTCGTTTAAATTAATCTTATGTCAGTTAAACTAAAGTTAAAGCTGTCTTAAGTTCAAAATCAGTACCCTTGAAGTTGTAGCACACATGATCGCTACAGAACTTTCAGGAAATGGAAATTTGCGTACTCCTCGCATACTCGTAATTAACAACTAAGCTCGCTGAGAGTAACTGTTACAGTATTTTCTGCTTTCAAAGCAAGCTTATTCGTGAACGGCTAAGCATTAAAATATCCACATATTTGTATTCTGAACCGTTTCGAAGAGGGAGCTTTGTAATAATAACGAAATCCTTAAAGATTTTGAAAAACTGGTCACTGCTTTTGAAGCATCACAGTGTACTTTTCAGTGTCCGCCATGGATCACGCTAAAGATCTCTTTGATCAAAACAAGATCATGCATCGTGCAATTTGGGGTCCAAAAGAAACTTAACTTAAAGAAAATTGAGTCGCATCAATATCTTACCTTTCTACTTCCATTTTGACGACGTTTCAGAAATAGGAAGTCTTATGAGTTTATAACTCGGGAAAACAACCGTAAACTTGGTGCATTTGAAATGCCCGCAAACGGTCGCAAAATACCACGTGATACAAGTAGACTGTTTTTATTGGCTTTTTTATTACTCTTAAGGTAATTATGTGGTGTAAGAACAGCCATATGTCCGTGAAATCTTCAGGACGAAGGGAACCACACAAATGCCACACAATAGGATTTTTGAGGAAAAATAATTTGCTTGGGAATCATAGACTAGGCGAATAAAACTCTTCTTCTTGGAAATATACACAATTTTTTTTTCATCTATGAGCGCTTCACAAAACTAGAAGTACCGTGTTTTCTCGATTAGACATCCCCGGCGTTTATTCCAGCTTGGCCTGGACAACCCGTCGTTTACCACGGAGTGCACTTTTTCCGCCATTATTATATTTCAGGTTGATTTTTTTTTACTACCTATCTTCCGAGACCAAGGGGAAGCTTGTTAAGAGGGAAACATTTCTCCCTACGTCCAGCCGCAACAAGCTGTCACTGGGTCTTCTCCAAGGATTATAATTTTTGCTAAGAACATTTTCCCTTCAGTCCCCTTCACTAACACGGTATAATCCTGTATTCCCTTTTTGAAATATTGCTGAGACGTATAGGCTCGTCCGAAACGTCCCAACCGTTTCCGCGTAATCTTATCTGAACACATCTTCGGACCAATGAGAGAACGCCAAAAATCACAGTAGTTTTATGAAAATTCATAATTGAGTAACGCAGGTCGGTGAAAAAAAAAAAAAAACTCGGGAATGAATGTATCTGCGTGAAGAGGAAAAAAACGAATGAAAGTAACCAAAGGTAAAATAAAAGAATCGTTCAAACGATCCTCAGTGAATACATTCAAAAGTATTGAAAAACTAAACGGAAAAATGAAAGTAAAAGCCTCCCTCTCGAAAAAAATATCGATCACCAGTCGAGTCTAACTGAAGTAGATTAGGAACAAACGAATTAACAGACAGCCAGACAAACAAACAAACAAATAAAATAAATGAAAGGAAAACATAATCCATCTCACAACTCCCCCTTCCCCGAAATAGCCTTCGTGTAGCCGTAACCCCCTCCTCGAGGAGAAACGGAAGGGAGGGGGGGTACGGCTACACTTTGGCTATCCCTCAAACGGCTTAAAGTAAGACAAAATATTGCTACCCATGAAAGTCAAACCTCAATTTATTCAGTTTTTCATTTTCTCCTTAATTGAGATAATTTTTTTAATATCCTGTGCTATCGGAGAAACCGACAGTGGTCACAAGCAATAAATAAATAAACTAATCTGAATAATACAATATAGCTCCAAGAATTCCCGCGTTTGGGTTTTCATCAAACAACTCTAAATAGAATATGATACAAAAAGATCCTATTTCTACAAATATACAATCTCCAAGACGAACATTTAATAAAATACAAATAAGTTACTCAGGGATGTGAAATAACACGTTCTGCAAATTAAGAAAACTCATCTTAGCAGACTCACAGCTTCAAATAAATGTGCCCACTGTACTTCTTTCTTAAGAAGAACCAAAATCTGCGTAATCGCATGTGAAAGTATAGTATTTATTTACGATCACTGACAAACTGGTTCGCGTTTTCCACAATTTAACGCTTTACAAACTATTAACTCTTAAAAAATCTAAACACTCCTCCTCCCCTCCCTCTCAGTTATTAATATTGGACTCCCCCTCCCCTCCCTCTCAGTTATCAATATTGGACTCCCCCTCCCCTCCCCTCCCTCTCAGTTATCAATATTGGACTCCCCCTCCCCTCCCTCTCAGTTATCAATATTAGACTCTCCCTCCCCTCCCTCTCAATTATTAATCTTGGAGGTCATTGTGATTCATCAGAACTAACTCAACAATTAAATAACGTCTGATATGAAAAGACAGCTAATCGTGACAGCGAGATGACCGTGTTGAAGACATCTTCAATTATGACCACCAAAAGTAGCTTTCATCTTCCTAAAGGCATCGTGGAATTTTTTGGAACCTTGCGAGGAGGATAAGTGAAAGTTACTAGCGTTTTCAGACGCAAGGGCATGAAGGTTTTCACTTTTACACTCCTGTATACGCTGTTTGAGTCTCTCCTTCACTTCATCATCCGTTTGGAAGGCGTAACGCATCTGTTTGAATAATCGAATCTGGTCCACTAATCGGGCTGTTGACCTGTAATTCAAACAGGTGAATAAGTGATCTCAAAGCCCTTGACTTTAGAGCGGGGTTTGGCAATGCTTTGAGACGAAAGCCATCAGATGGGTTCAGTTAAGTAGAGAATATTAGTCGAGACTCGTAGCGGAAAGAACGTCTTTTGACGCGATTTTTGATTTAGTATCCTAAAACTAAAACAAAGATAAACACAGTTGGTGGCAAATCAGAAGAAAGGCAAATACCTTAAAGAATCAGGGAAAATTCAAAGTAAAAACAAGTTAACTGCCTAAAGCGTGGAAAAACACGGGCGAGCAAGTCGAGATTGGTTTTAGTTTTGCATCCGATTGGTTGAGAAAAAGAAGCGAGTTTTTTGGACCAATCGCAGATCGGGGTAAAGCAAAATTGATGCAAACTCGGATTACTTTCGACACTGCATTGAAAACTGCTCTAAAAGAGAATTTCCTAGTCAATGAACCAATCTATTCATGTCAACGCATAGCTTGTCATCCACAACTGAGCAAGCGACTCCTCTCTCAACAAGTTTAAACCGAGCCCACGATTCTAGTGGATGGCCACTTTTATGTCAATTTCTCTAGCTGAAGGGAAGTGATTACCTCATTTTAGTCCATTTGTACATGTCGTTTGGCAAAGTAAACCCTCCAAGTTCCTGCTGTTGCACGTGAATCACGAACAAAAGGAAGCAAGGAATTGTGGGCTTCTCACGTGACGCTTCACTCTTCATTAACCAAGAGCTGTCTGTCTTCAACAAAACCTGAAATGGAGCGCATAACTGGTTATATGTCTTACTGGTTCTGAAACTCTTGGTGACACTTAAAAGACGCTTTTCTCCAAACAAGAGTTTATCAACTGATCGAGCTCAGTTCATATTCTCCTGCTGCAAGCCATGCAGACGTTTTACCCACCTTAACAGCCTTGAGTTCTTCAAGTGTCTCAGTCGTCTTTGTCGGGACTTGTCTCCAGGCCTAAACAAGATGGAAATACGTCCAAAATGAATAAAGATGTGAAACATTTCTCTCCGGAGTAGGTCAAGGAAAAAAGATCTGATTTTCTCGTAGGGATAAATGTATTCTAGGGCACAAAAATTGGAAAAAAAAAAGTTCATGTGAAATTATTAAGGAGTACTCGGGTTGAATCAACTGTTTCAAACTCTGGAGAAACTAACTTACCGGTAACTGACGGATCACAAACATCTCCAGAGCGTCGACGATCTGGATACAGGTGCTGTAGTTACGAATCTCACAACAGTACCGGGCTGTATTCGCGAATTTGGTTATCAGAGCGAGTTGAGCCTGCAACAAGTAAGTGCAGTTGGAGGTTACCATGCTATTCTTTGTTATAATCAATAAAATGACACATTGCTGAAATTTAACCAAACTGACATCGCTCTGACGACAGCTACGCCCTTGCCCTTCCCCTCCCTTTCCTTCTAGCTGGGTTGCGCCCCTGACACCATCTACGTTCACTTGTGTACTTCTATCCCTCTCAACCCAAGAGAATACTATGGTTGTATATCCTAGGTAAAAATCGCCACATCGTACGCGCGAGCTTTACCAAAAAGAGACGCTATCCCCCGATATGACTTTCGAAACGCTTGTTCTCGGAGATTGCTCAATTTTGAAAAAATAAAGCGTGGAAGACAACTAAAGTCACAAAACATTCATGCTACCTTTATGGAGGACGCACTACATATCTCTACTGCCACCCATAAGGACACATCGTGTGCATGCTCCAATAGCTCCTCTAGTAGGCCATCTGTACTGGGTTCACTAACGTACATATTTTGTTCTCGACAAACAGGCCCCACCCCCAAACTTGACATCTCTGAGGCACGTGGACTTCCGGTGCTAAAGCCAAACATGTTATCGCGTTCTTTGGTGGGGGACTGATTCCTGCCAACACCGATACCGTACGCGCGCGAGTTTAAGAAATGCACTGGATGAATATGGAAAAATAAATCCTGTCAGAAGAAAACAAAACTATTAATATTAATTGGGACATCCATGTGGTCAAATAGGAGAAGAGACCAATCAAGTAAAATTTAGAGGCAGCAACATAGAAAGACGCTGTTGAGTGAAGTGAAAGTTGAGCAAAGGAACAAATCATCTATTCCAAGGCCCCCTGTTTTGTTTTGGGAAAGATATAAGACATGCTGAGTCGCAGACGCAATCTTTCTAAGTATGCTTTTCATACAACATCTATGCAAGCTGTTCTCTTGTATTGCAATAATTTCAATATATCAACAAAGTTGAAATGGTAAATTGGCCACCGTTACGATTATAAAAGCTGACGTTTCGAGCGTTAGCCCTTCGTCGGAAGGGCTAACGCTCGAAACGTCAGCTTTTATAATCGTAACGGTGGCCAATTTACCATTTCAACTTTGTTGATGTATTGAAATTATTTCGTTACCCCCACCGACGCAGCCCCAAACAGTTTCTTTAGAAACTATCAGCCTTTATTCTCTTGTATTGTAGTAACACAAATCACAATGATCGAAAGAGACACATAATAAAAACTGCAAGAGAAAACTGAAAGCCATTAGAGGAGAAGTTCAGAACGGAAGGAGCTAATTCCGGAAATAGAATCTGGGAGAGGTTTACCTGCTGTATCAGTGTGAGCTGCTCTGCGATGACTCGTGAAGAGTGGTCTAAAATGGAAAGAGCCTTGAGGTACGGAGTTGCTTTGTATGTGGTGTCCTTATCGGGTGTGGCTCTTCTGAAGCACTGCACTGGAGATTTAGCTTTACGGCCACCCAATGGCTAAAGAAAAAAAAGAGATGAGTTGTTAAATTTGGTCATGCATGCTTCATGAAGGACTTCCCAATGACATTCCCTCGTTTCTATGAAAGTGCTAAGTATCAATCGGATTTCGACTGAGCTTCTTAAAACCAAAACCAATGAATCCCAATATCCCAATAGTCTTTCCTCACACTTAGGTAGCACGGAAAGCCGTAAAAATCTTGAACAAAAGCTCATCTTTCAAACCGGCAGTCTAAATCCCACAGGGATCAACGAACGCTTTTCATTCCACTAATTTATTCTTGTTTTTCTCGTTGCCATGTTCCCACCAATAACGTAGCTCCATTTTCTGCCTTTAAAAGCACACACAACCCACAATTCCTCTATTCGCAAGGACGAAGGGCTAACGCTCAAAACGTCAGCTTTTGTAATCGTTACGGTGGCCAATTTACCATTTCAACTTTGTTGATATATCCAAATTATTTTGTTACCCCCACCGACGCAGCCCCGAACAGTTTCTTTCGAAACTATCAGCCTTAATCCCAATATCAGCCAATCAGAGCTAGGAATCACAACAACAGCCGATCTGAGTCACAACAAGCCAATATACCCCAAGTGACAACAACACAACCGTCAGAAGCTCAGGGACCAAGCCTTGATTTATTTCAGTTTTGCATCTGATTGGTTGAATGCTTGAGGCGAGGTGGCTGAGCTTGGCTAACTAAATCGAAGAGCAAAGCAAAGCAAAGCAAAATCAACGTAAGCTAGGAATGCTTTGGACGCTCAATTGGAAACTGCCTCCTATATTAAAGAAATTGTCCAAAGAAAACGTTTTCTAAAGCAATGCGACAATCAAACCGTTGATGTTATTACCGAGAGCATCTTATTTAGCAGTTAGTAACAATTCTTTGCGTTGACCTTGACAGTTCGATTGTAAATACAAGAGTAAAACGATAGTCTGGAAATTGCACGCACCTTTCTCAGAACATCCACAGCGCTTAGACCTGGACGAAAATAAAAATAAATTGCGCATAAGACTTATTAACTCACTCATTCCTTCGCAAACTATTCAAAAGAGTATTCACATATGTTCTAATACCTTGAGGGTCTTCAAGCTGAAGTACTGCCACGAAATCACTATGTTCGTCTGATGATAAATTGTTATTCATATCTCTTTCTTTTTTCTCTGCAATTAGCTCCATCAAGTAATGACCTCTTTCACTTCTGTCCACGAGGATTAACTGGAATAAATTTAAAAAGAGGATGAGTGAAGAATGAGGAGGGAAAGAAGGAAGCGGAGCCAAAGATTCATAGAAATAATTAAAGGAACATTGAATGATCTTACCTCGTCCTTAACAAAGGCAAGCAGCTCCTTAATGAGGTTGGGATTCGTTTTGAAATCAAACTGATAAAAGCTGTCAATCCACTCAGACAGTAAGTCCAAGCCACGGTATCGAATTTGCAGCTGATGGTTGTAAACTTGTCCAGAAGAATCCGTTCTGAAGAAAAAAGCAAAAGTAACACTCGTAAGCCTGATCGACTCTTGAGTTCCATTTCCCGCCGTTTCGGTGGCCAGTCCTGGTACGTAGTCGCACATGCCCGCCACATCCTCTGCGATTGGATGATTATTAGTGAGAGAAAGAGTGCCGGCTGATTGGTCATTAGCTAACCAGAAATGTTACTTTGCAAACCTTTCCTGACTCAAGACTGTTAATGAAAGACTACTTTCGTGCAGTTTTTCTAACATTTTCTACTCCATCCAGACTTCCTTTCAAACCAAACCTTCGTGCCAACTCTTTCTTCAAACTACATAAACTTACGGTAAGAGGAAATTTTGAATTACTTTGTTGGGTTTTTATTATTTCTACTCTCTTACCTGAGTGACGTTGAACACTTTTCCTTGATGAAGTTGAATAGCTCTTGTGCAGTTGCAATGTAACGAAATGTGTACAGAAAATACCGAACATAAGCCTGACTCATAGCATGTCTAAAATAAAGAAACAAATTATGATTGCATTAATGCAAAGTCCAACTTTGGTTCAAAGCATACAGAAGTTTTAAAAGACTCTCCGGGATCGAGCTAATAGTAAAGTAATGTGGAGAGATGATAAAAGGCTAGCCATCATACACTCGCACTGTATCAAGGCAGCCCCCACAAAAACGGGTAGGTGGACCAAATGGCGCTAGTGTAGGCGCCCGCGCGGTTCTAAATCACAGGGGTTGCAATAAAAGACCTCTTACCACCTTTCGCCTGCAAACGGGCTCTCGTGTTTGGGTTTTGCCTCACAACCCCTTTTCGCGTACAGCCACCAATAACATCATGGGAAACCACTTATGAAAAAAGCCCTCAAAATCCTTCAAATCATTAATCAGTCTATCCGCGCGACTACTGCTCAAAACTACATTTGAATCTATGTTAACATAAAGTAATAGGGGACAAGCTCTCTGTTTGTTAGAAACTGAGGGGCATTATCTTCATTTGGATGATGTGCGCTAACAAGCCAAGCCCTCAATTCCACAGAAAAAAATGTAACGCGAAGGGAAGGGTGGGTAATCAGACTCAATTGAATATACCTTGCAAACAGGTAAGAGAATAAACCCAGTTTGGTGCCTGATTGAAGCAATGGTCCACTGAGAGATTCGTCCACGATTTCTACGCTTTCGTTTCCTCTCTGATTCCAAATCGGGGAAAAGTTTAAAAAGTTGTTGTTCAACTCTGGTACCAACGTCACGCAAGAAGTGTTGTAGCTGCAAAGAAAAAGAAACGGGTCAGTATCAGTATCTGAGTAAATGCGCACTTACCCCTCCCCTAATCCAACATTAACCCTTACTTGTTATCAGTTGACTTTTGTTGGGTCAGGGGAGGGGTGGGTGCATAGTTGCTCAGATACAAAGAAACGTTGATCCAAAGAAACGATAAAGGTAAAGAATCCGATCCCACCAACGCGTCGGTCGACAGTTGGCCGACTGTCGATCGACTGTGGTGCGTCGGTGACTTTGAAAACCTTGACACAAGAATGGCTTCAGTTTACCTGACAACAAACGAATACAACAGAGAGGTATCCAATCCAAAGCGTTCAGCGTACACGTTCTGCAGAAAATGAACATTTGCAAGAGAAATTAACATGGCGTACTTTTAGAAAAGGAATTCATCTTATTTCCTGCTCAAAGCATTTTGGTTTTAGTGACCAATCTAAAATTCTGCCGCAAACATACGCTGCACACTCACCCTCAACTGTCGTTGAACGTTCTTCAAGTATATAATCTTCTTGTCACATTCCTCGATTTCATTCACCAGTTTAGAAGCAAGGTCTTTCACATCTGGAAAAAGCATACACCTATTAACACTTCATAAAGTTATTGGTCTTTGCATAGAGGCGGCTCGAGAGGGATGAACTGCTCATAGAAGGCTAAAATTGCGTTCACTGTCATTTAAAATAGAAAAATCACCCCGTGGAGTGCAAAGGGAAGCTTTCAAACACAGTAGACGGCCATGCAGCGATTTTTGAACTGAGCGTCAAGAGTGAGGTTAATTAATCTTAACCCTTTGACCCTTGGGAGTAACTAACTTTTAATTTCTCCTTACAATGTTACCCCTGAATCACGCATTAAGGTCAGGAGAATACAGGAAATGATCACCAACTAAAAATGGCTCTTGATTGTTAAACAAATTCTCCTTGTCAGCACCTCAGGAAATGTATGGAGAACAGTATGGAGAATATGCATAGTGATATTAGGGTTTAAAGAGTTTAACGAACCTTTTATGTTTTCTACTTCCGCCATCTTGTTGTAAGAGTTCATGCTTTTTTTCTTGGCTCTTCGTTCCAGCATCAACTGCTGTGAGATTTCCTGCAGAAACATTTAGTGTATTTCTTTAGTCCTGATGAGAAATCTGATCAAGCTAATTGGCTGAAGAAAATTATGCTTCCTTCTTACATTGATTGTCTTGTGTGTAAAAGTAAATGTCTTACCACAATCTTGGTGCCTAACTTTTCTGCTAGCCCCTCCACGCTCGATACCAGCTTGACTCCCTAAGGAAAAATCAACAAACGGTTTACATTAAGATACTGCTTTTGGCAAATCCTCGATGATTTCACCTATCTACACGAAACGAGACTGAAATTTCTAAAAACAGTCATGATTGCATGTGTAAAGCTGGCCGCTTTCAAAGAAATACTACAGAGGTTCCTGTGTGATTGTAGCATGCAATGGCTTGAACTGTAGAGAATGGAAAACACTGAAAATCCTTGTTCTCTATTTTAATTATTCTCCCCTCATCACTGAAACCAAAGGAAATTATAACAACGAATCACGTAAAGTGCACGCTCTGATTGGTCAATTTAGTGTCTACTATTTGTCCATAGATGTACGCTGCTGACGCGAGCAAATGTTTCCAAGGAAGCAAACGTTTTGCGAGAAGTTGTTTTCATGTCATAAAACAAATGATAAACATCACAGGATACACTAGTGAGTTATGATGCACTTGGGAGGCTTGCTAAGTACTCAAGAAACTAGATAGCCTCGAGCGACTCGTACGCTTCTTTCGTGCTTAGCAAACTCCCGTGTGCATCCATGACTCAATAGTGTACACTGCGGTATTTACCATTTGTTAAATACTACTAATCACTGTTTTTAGTCCCTCACCATAACTCTATAATAGTCCTCAAAAATTGGGGTTAACAATTCCTGGATGTCAGCTTGCATTTCAGGGGCAATAACTTTAATGGGTAAAAATTCGGTAGCTTCCCCCAGGGGGGACATGAGGATGTCCCTTGCTCCAGTCCCGCTCCTCTCACTGCTGCTTCTGGAGATGGAGTTGAAATACAAAGGTTCTAAACTGAGGTAAGATTCTTCACGTGACAGACCGATAGACTCAGGAGGGCTAATATCACTGACAGTACTCTCTGAAAACTGCAAAGTGGACCTAGTTTTTGAAAGAAAGAGCAAAGTGTTATTTAGACCCATGCTATGACTATAGCGCTCAGTCTAACTTTTCTGGCTGGAAAAGTCAATCGTCATAAACCAGTGACGTCGTTTTGTTGTAAACACCGCTGACCATATTTGTATCGCACACCTTTTCATGTTAGATTAGCGAGAACGCAACGTAAAGTAAACTGAACTAAGTAACTTAATAAAACTCCACCAAAGCAATAGAAAATCCTACCAAATCCACCCATTTTTGCTACAAGTGCTTATTTTTCACAAACGTCAGTAAAACTGTTCATATTGGCCGCAAAATGATGACCACAGGCAGCGAACTTTCCAATTGAGCTTTTACAATTGCCCCTTTGAAGTGACAGCCGTTTAATACACCTGTATGCTAAACTATAGTTTGACTGTTTCACATTATGTGGTTTAGATATCATGGAAGCTGCGGTTTCGTATGTTAAGATAGAGGCTCTTATAGAGAAATTACACCAACTTTCGTTTCTCTTCACACGACAAGCCCTTTTAGCTTTGGACAAGTTGTCAGATGCGATGGAAAAGGACTAAAATAAGTAAAGATAGATATAAGTTTAGTTTTTACCAGTTTTCTTAAATGTCATTCATCGTAAGACACAAGATCGCAGTCATTAAAAGGACGTCCGCTCCACGCTCCACATTCTCGTGGAAGCTTGCAGTTCAATACGTTAGCGATTGCTGGGGCAAAATTTCCCTTTCAACCTTAGAAAAAATGCTTCATTAAGACCGCACGTAATTAAATTAAGATTTATCAACCTTCTAGTCCGTTGCCCCTCAGTGACGGCCTCATACATCTCGTGCAAAAGATCTTCATCCCAGTACAAGTCACTGTACTGATCCGTTATGGCCTCTTTAAAGTTTTCCTCGCTCATTCCAGCCAAAGATAAAACGTACTCAGCTGCAAATAAAGTACCGCGGTCAAGTAAAAGCACTTAGGCGAGCTGCTAATTCACGAATCAATCTTATCAATGACATATTGCCCGGTATATACATGTATATTTGTTCGTATTACCATCGACTATCGTCGCCATTTTAATTGCGTCGTGTTGGACGTTATGTCAAGAGCAAATCAAGTAGAAATGAGGAATATTTTGCATGAAAATATACTATAATATGTGGTATTATAGTATTATATACAAAAAGAACTATGGTGCAAAGCCAAATGTAAACAAAATGCTGAAGAAAACAAGAAACAAGCCCTTGTTTGTTAACAAATGCACAAAGGTACTGTAACTCTCAATATTGCCTGGAAAAACACTCGATATTTCCCCGACATTTCAGTTAAGTGTCACCTAGTTCCAGATTGAAAAACAATATCTACGTCAAACGTCGAATTCGTCATTGTGACGGTAATTAAGTTTCTGAATAAAGAGTCTCTGGGGATGTTTTTTGGTCGTACATGCAAATTTTCCGGACTATTTGAGAAGAAGACTGGCCAAAATCAGCAATAACTTGACATCAAATGAACTAATGTATTGGCCTTCATTCAGCCCTACAGCATAAAATTGGCAAAGTTCGACTTTACCTGAAAAAAGGCTGATAGTTTCGAAAGAAACTGTTTGGGGCTGCGTCGGTGGGAGTAACGAAATAATTTGGATATATCAACAAAGTTGAAATGGTAAATTGGCCACCGTAACGATTACAAAAGCTGACGTTTCGAGCGTTAGCCCTTCGTCTGAGCGAAAGGGCTAACCTTTTACCTGAAAAAGCTTAACATATATAAACGGTAGTTGGTATTGTCAATAAAGAAAATGCTTACACTTTGATATTATTGGCAAGGACAATACTTGTCATTCCTATTAGCATCAAATTCACAGTTAAGATATTTTCACTATAAAGTTCTGGTTGAACAGTCTTCAAATAACAAACTTGTTGGTACGTGCACGCGTTAATTGAATGTCTTTTTTTATCCCTTGACCTATAGCCCATTTGATGCTAATTGGCAGTTTTATTGTAAACTTGCTAACAAGCGCTCACCGAAGAGGGCGTTAATTAACAGACAACGTAAAGTTAATGACACGTTTAGGATTTAGAGGGGCGCAAAGTAAGGATGGGAGAACATAATTGAGTCAATTGACGATTCACGTAAGTTCCGTCAAAGCAGCATCAACGAAGTACCCTCACGTAAGGATATAGATTCCAGAGAGCAAATTGTACGCTTGTTTGTATTGAACCCTCGTTTAGTAAGAAGGGTTAATACTCTTCTCTTTGTGACCTGATGGTTGATGACGTAAGCAAAACGAAGACAAAAGTCCGCAAAACAAAAGGCACTATTTTGACAGCGAAAAACAAACACTGGGCGCTTGGAAATGGTGCTAATAGCTTTGCATTTTATGAGGAGGAGGGTCTTAAGCCCTCACATTGTTTAAAACGAGGATAAAAAACTGAATATAAGCGTTTCAAAATTAATTTGAGGCGTTCATCTATGTATAGACCTGAACAAGAGAGACAGTTCCTGGTAGCTTCGTTAAAAGTTTCTGACTGCACGATTGCTTAATAACCCAAGTACAAGTTCTATAAGCCAAGACAAAAAAATTGTTTTCAAAACCGGAAATTTTCATTTACCTCTTGGAACATCTTTATCCCTTCCTTCCTTTTGCATATCACAAGAAATTAACCTTGGGTCAAACCCCATAACAAAAAAACCACAACACTTCACATGCAATATTGAAACTCCATAGGAGTTTTCAGTTTCTCACCCATATTGACGTCTTCTACTCCATCGTCCAAGTAGCCATCAAACGCAAATTCGTCATGTATCATGTCGATGATCGTAGAGAGCACGCCCTTTGCCCCTGGCGACGATTTTTCCTGTTAATGACACAACACAACTAGAACGATTAAAGATTTTTATGATGGCTTGACAAAGCTGTTTCCTCGTGCACTGCGAATTGGACTATTTAGCAGATACATGCGCTTGTATGGGCAGACACTTGGGGGGTAATTCTCTGATAATCTTTTGCCGAATCAGAAACAGGGACTCGTGTATCAACGGTAAGGGAATATAATGTGTAGAGTATATTTAACCCTCAGGTAATGGAAATAGTAAAACATCTCCTTACCAGACAAGGCTTCGGAATGGTACCAATTAGGAATTCTAGCCAACGTTAATAACTTGGGGCATTAGTAAAACAGTAAGATTCTTAAATCAACAGTTACATGCTAGAAATGTTCTACAATAACTGCAACTTGACAACAAATGGTTGACGTACCTCGCGCGAAGAATCCTCAGTTATTGAAGCGTTATTGGAGGAAATCGGTGTATCACTAAAGGTACCAGGTTGTGATCGCAGTGTTCCTTCAGGTGTGATTTCGTTTCGATTTCGTGTTAGGGAAGTTTCACTCAAAAGTCCTATCTCCTTTATCTTTGAAGCTTTTTCAGCATCGAACAGCCATGATTTATGCGTAGAGCTATTTGTCGTTAGATTTTTCCCTTGACAACTAATTTTCTCTTGTTGTTTAGCCTCTGTTATCTCATTAGTCAAAGCAACTGTCTTTCCCTTGCCACTTGCTTTTGCTACTGAATTCTTTGATTCAGCAAATGATGTCTTTGGAGAAGACCCTTGCTTAGCAGCAGCAGAGTTTAGTACTTTTTTAACCAGTTGACCTAGAAGCTCTTTAGAATCAACTCTTGACGAAGATGGAGGGCTTTTACTAGCAGGTCTTCCCAAAATGTCTGGAGGTGGTGTGGACGCCGCCACAAACTCTTTTGAGGTGGACCTCCCAATTTTACCCTTTGTTGCTAGTTTCGAAGCAGCACATCCTTCCTTTAGTTTTTCAGGAACATCGTTAGCTTTCTCATCAGAGTTTGGAGAACTTTTATCCGTTATTTTTGACATGTCAACTTTAGGATGCTTGAAGTTATCACTATCACTTTGCGTTGTTTTGTTCGAAGATTCCTTGGACTTTCCTGTGGAAGCCTTAATGGGATTAGAGGAATTTTCCTGTTGAACACTATTAGATCTATTAGATAAAAAAGCCAACGTCGTTGGGTCGTTTTGTGAAACATTCAGCGGCCCCTTTTTTGAAGGTGGATGTTTGTGATCTTTTGGATCATAAAAAAATTTGTGTCCTATTGGAAACTTTGCAGATGTCGGAGAAAGCGAATGGGAAGGGGAGAGCGTTGTTGGGGACAAAGGAGGTGACCTCGCACAATGACTTTTTTTGCCTTTTCCGATACTTCCTCGTGACTCGTCGGTATCAGACAAGTTTAATCCACTGTCGGATGAAGAGTTAGTTGGAAATCGCTTACTGCTATTACTCGATGTTATGTCACTTTTAAGGAGAGTTTCATGAGAGCGAGGTATATAAAATACTTCCGATTCTTCAGTTTTACCCATTGAATTAGAGCTTTGTTCCGAGGCGAGCTCTCGGGAAGAGAATCCAGATTTGGAGGATGATTTTGCACACTGAGATGGAGCTTTCGAGGAATCAACACTGCTTTCACAATCAATCTGACTTTTTGGCCTTGGGTTTTGGTGAGTTTTTGTCAAATTTTCGTGTTTTCTGTTTGAATCTCGAGGATGTATCGCGCTGCGTGTGTTGTCTTCTCCTGTAGCACCAAAGAACTCAATTTTCGCTTTCGGTGGCTTTGTATGGAGTGGAGAAGTAGGATTGCTGGCCGCTTTTGGTGAAGGTTTGATGGTAGAACAACCCCCTGCAGGCATGCTCCCTCTTCTCGTATATGGGTACCTAACTGGGTTTGATTCTGACGGATCAGTAGAGGTGGAAGTGGAACTAATGGTTCTACCGGCTTTGACGGGGGGGTTCGAAGACCGCCCTTTTGCATCATGTCTCTCTTTTGATGGGCTGGGATACCCTTGTTTAGCAGTTGTTGAAGAACCTCTGCTCTTGCTATCTTCTCCATTTAGGCAAGGGGTATTTGATGGTATGGGTTTGGAATAAGGACTGCTTTTACCAAGGTTTCCTTCTTTAGGGGAAATCCTTGACAAATCTCTCGAAGATTGACACACTGATAGATTATTTTGCGAAGGACTTTTAAAGAACTTTTGCTGTTTTTGGGATAAATTAGTATGCGATGAGCTCTTCGTGATTGGGCGGGTTTCAACCGGGCTCGAACGATCGCGGCTAGATGGAAGGTTAATTGGTTGCGAAGTGGGCAATGAATTTCGTTTGGACGTTGAAATCCTACGTTGCGATGTACCTGCGTCTTGAGATAGAGGATTTGACATGATTTTCCTAAGAGTCACTGGTGAGGAAGGATCCTTTGATACAGTGGCAATATCTTTTCCAAGGGGACAGTCACCGGATGGATGTCTCGATCGCGCAACCTGATCGATTCTAGATCTCGTTCTTGGAGTTTGAGGATTCCCATTTACATGTGCGATAGTCGACGAGCTTTCTGGTTTCGAAGGAAAGGGTGAAGTTTTGGGTTTAGGACGTGGATTATCGTTGATCTCCGTTTTAGAGCTAGGATTTTCCGTTGGATAACAACTCTTTTGAACGGAGGTCGAATTAGAGGCAAATACTTCGGTCTCCAAATCACCTGTACTGCGAAGAATATTTCTTTCGAATCTTCTCGCATAATTGCCTGTTGAGCCTCTCCTGTTAGAGACACAGTCAGAACTGACATATTCTGTAGTGTCACGAGATGGTTTGTTAATAATACAGTTTGTGTCTCTCTCAGGTTCCATCTCTCCACATTTGAATGTAACACTTGTGAAATCATTTGATGGCTTGAAATCCTTCAATGATCCTGGACTAAGAGGAAAAGGGGGAGAAATTACATTTCCATCCACTCCACCATATGTCCAATCAAGTCCACCCACAGAACTGGAAATGATAGGTGTAGTGGCGTCCAAAATTGCCAAATCTACAGGGATCTCAAATTTATGAGTGTCAGAGTTTGGAGACCAGAGGAAATCGTTAGGACTCCTGACATCGCAAAATGGGATAGTAGGGTCTCTTTCTGGTGATGAACAAAGATCCCTCGGTGTTAATCGTGGGGAACCTTTCTCGCGTACAGGCTCTGAATCTAGAGACGATTTTCTGGAAATCCCGTTTGAAGAACTGCCTTTTCCCTTCCAGGGTTTAGACAAATTATCCGATGTGTTGCTTGATTTGATAATATAGTCATTCCTGAGATCATTGCTGGATGGCGATCCCCCAGAATAAGTGGATAACTTCGATTTCCCAGAGGAACTCCTCTGAAGCCGAGCCTTAGGATTACTTTTTCGATTACCTTGATCTCTTTTAGTACAATAATCGCCAAATAGAGAGAGACCAGATACTAAACGTTCCTGAGTGTTGTTTTCAAGAGCCCCAGATGAACTACAGTCTCTTATGATATTCTCCTGAGACGCCCATTTTCTAATGTTTTCCAAAAGCCTTGTTCTTGAATCATGACATTTTTCCGAAGTTGGTTCTCTCTCTTCGTGGAGTGCACATTGAGATGTTGAAATACGACGTTCTCGGCTGTCAGTTGTGCCTGGGTCTGACTCACTACACTGTACTTCACGTGGGTCGCCAGGATGACAGGTTGATGACTCGTCGATTGAGGTCCCGCTTACCCTGCCCCTTTCTTGTGATAAAATAGAATTAACAGGTCGCAACACTGACGTTTCAAGATCTGAAGCAGAGTGAACTTTGTTACGAACTGACGACGGACGAAAAGGACCAGTCTTCGAGGTTGGCTGGCTAGGTGTTGCAAGAATGTTTGGCTTAAACTGCCCTTTGGCAAGACGATCCTCTGGCACTAAGGGCGAAGAACCAAACCTTGAAATCATGGACGTCACGGAATCTGAGCGAACACGCGGGAAGCTATCTGCAGACTCCTGAGACAATTGCTCAAATTTTGAAACGAGTATAGAAACGGGACTATTGGATCGCGATCCGGCGGGACTAGATGGCCTGCTTCCTTGATTCTTACGTCCTTGGACAGGACTGTTTGTTATTGAACCTAGAGTAATAGAACTTGACCTTCTACGTCCATTCGGTGAGCTAGATGGACTTGGGGGACGGTTTGGTAAAGAGCCTGTTGATGCCCTTGCTCGAAGTTTATTACGGGGTGACATGTCCACTCCATCTCTTGTCCAATACACCGGAGGCGTTTGAGAGCGAGGAGGATTGACTTCCTGGGGAGCCGCTCGTCTCCCAAGGGATGGAGAAGGAGTTCTTGTACGAATTTGTTTCTCCTCCTCGGTACCCTTGTTGAATCCATCATTAAACGGTACCCTTCGTCGATCAACTTTGACATTCGATTCTGATTCCTCTGATGCTGTCCTGTTCTTTGGAACAGGCCTCTGCCAAATCGGTCGAGGAAGTTTGGATCCTTTGTTTTCTTGTATGTTTTGTTTAGATTCCTTGTTATTCCTTCGTGTTTCTTCCTTTAAACGTTCGGATTTATCAGACTCTAGTATGGCGCAGTTTTTGCTTTTTGGTCGAGGGTCCGTGTCAGATAAGTTGCTGACGTCACTATCTGTTAACACCACTGACTGATTGGAGGTTTCTGAAGGGTCAACTGGAACAATAGGCACCGGGGACATCGCTGGGTGAGGATAGGACATCATCCCTCCCTGAGGCATGTACCAGTAAGGTGGCATTGGTACAGGAGCTACGCTGGGGACAGGGACAGCAATTGGTACAAAGGTCGGAGTGAGCACGGAAGGAATCTGATTTTCACCTACATCGGAGTGTACGCTTGGAGAAGCGGAACGACCAGCGGGTATGATAGGGTTGAACATCATCTGACTCTCAGTTTGCCCGTAGTGTGAATAAGCAAATGACGAAGGGGAAGGTGGCTTGGTGAGCTGATCCTCAACAGAATTGCTGAGTTTCTTACTTCTTCTATCATTTTCTCCGGCATAAAATGGGCCTTTGTTTAGCTTTGTTGATGTTAAAAGAGACAAGACTTGTTGTTTTTCGTCTTCTGTCAAGGAATGGTCCCGTTTTCGGTCTCTCGTGGGATCCTGATTACTGATGTCATTACTAGTATATGATGACCTGTCCTTTAATGTATTTGATGCAAGTCGATCCTTTTCGCTGTTCAATGAGTTACTGAAAGTGGCTTTTGAGTTTTCAAAGACCTTAGTTTTCTCCGCTTTCATTTCTTCTGGTTTAGGACTTGTTTTGTTTCTTTCTTGCCCAGAATTTGCGCCATCGAGGTTGCAGAACGATTCTTCATTATTTTGAGTCTTTACAAAACGATTTCGCTCTTGCGGTTTTGTTGTCTGGCAAAAAAAATATAAAACAGATTTCTATGAGTACGATGATTTATCCACTTCAAATAAAAATATTTTGTTAATTGATCAAACAAAAGAACATATAGCATACTGCAGCGATATGATTTTATGTTATAGAACCATCCTTAAGCGAATTTATTGACCATGAACATCCCCACAGGTGTGAGATAATCATTCTTCCAAGAAATTATAGGAAATGCGAAAAGTGACAGAATCAAATAAAACTTCTATAAACATCATCTCGGATCGCTAGGTATGTCTTGCATGCACTTGTTTATTAAACAAGCGGTCAACGATACATCTCCACGAAAACGCTTCTTTGGAGAAACATTAAATTGTATCATCGTTCTTCTCGTCTAAAGGTAAGTATAGGAGAAGGTCTCCTGTTGAGGCAAAGATCAGACTCCTTCAATCATTTCGAAACATTTCATAACTGAGTGACAGAACCCACTCCTCATCATTTTAGAAATTTCACTCTGTCATATTATTTGTAGAGAGATGATATCCAAAGAACTGAAAACTTATTTTGCCAAAAATGTTATAATTTTACACCTTGCACTTTGTTATACGCATGGAACAGCATGTCTCCATTAGAAACTTGCAGATGTTTTGACATGTTGATTCATTTGAATTTAAGCCACAATTACCAAAACGAAGAATTTCTAGACGAAATATTATCTAAAGCTAGCACGACAGGCTTACCTTCTGGCTGACAAACTTAAACGTAGAGCTCAGAACCTACTCCTAATCATTTTAGAAATTTCACTCTTCCATATCAATTCAGTGTAAAAAGATAATATCCAAAGAACTGAAAAACTAATTTTGCAAAAAATATCATAACTTTTATACCTTGCACTTAAGTATTGGCATGGAACAGCATGTCTTCATCAGAAACATGAAGATGTTTTGACATTTTGGCTCATTTGAATTTAAGCCACAGTTACACTAAAAAGGTTAAGGGATTGTAAAATTAAATAAACATAACTGAATGGTTTGTTGACATCAATCAATAAACGAGATAAATGACGAAAAGGTATTGCTGACAGCGGAGGATGATCTAAATGTACTTCCTCTATCGTATGTTTTGTAAAACTGAGCAAAAAGGAAAATTTTACAGAATGAATAATATTTGAGTATTTTTATTCTGGAAATTATTCAGATACAGTCACCTAGTGTTGCCAGCCTGAGTGGTTGCATGGGTTATCACCTGTCTGCTGTTAGTGTCATAACAATGAAGGATACTTGAAATTCTCGCAAAGGTCGATTCATGAATTTATTTTCGTTTAGTTTCCCAGCAGGTAAGAGACCCACGCAAAACAAACCAAAATATCACCGTTGTTTCTCTACACACAATTAGCTGGGGTAGCTCCTACAGGATGAAACGCCAAAGGATCGCAAAAGGTCAAAACTGACCATTCACAGAACAAATGTATGGAAGTTGCGTTTATAAGGATCGGAAATCAGGTTACCCTTGTTTCTTTTGTGACCGTGATTTTACTGAGAAAAGGCACACTAGATCTTCGAATTGAAGATTAAGTTGGGTGCCTGGCTTCGAGCAGCTGAGTAGGTTGATTCCACCCTTGCAAGGGTTACTATTAGAGATCAAAGACTTGAGTTACTCACTTGTTTGAGAAAGCCATTGAAAGAAGCAGCCACTGAGATTGATCCCATCAGAGTGTCATGATGTTTCTTCTCCCCTTGCACTGTCTTCCTCTTGGTGGTCTACGGAATGAACAAAAACGTCAAGTAATAGGAAGTCATCGTGAACAACCTACTTTACTGCAGAATCTCATAAGCGTTATAACTTCCCTCCACCGGAAACCCTTGGCGACGCATTATGGACATACGGCTATATGGTCATTTGTCAAAACTCTCACACGAATGACCACAGTGTTATGTAAATGATCAACCGCCGCAAGGATGTAAAATAAACAATAATCGTAAGCCCTGAGGCCCCGTTGAAACGACGTTTCCTTAGTGAAAATGCAACAACATTCTCCTGGCAAAAAGAAAAAAGGATAAAATGTTTTTCGTCCAGACTATAACGATCGATCGCGGCAGAATCCCTCAAATATACCCTTGGAGTATGCTGGTCTAATGATCCAGCCATAAAATTCAAAGGGGAAAGAAATCCGCCTTTTCAAATTGTTATTTGTCCCTACTAAAACGCAAGGTGACGGTTTTGAATCATCTGCTGTAAAGAGTCCCGGTTTTGGCCGAGTAAGTATGTTCCCTTACAAGGTTGGTAGTTTTGCCCTACCATGGTGTTGAATTTTTATGAATATTACTTCTGAGGGGGTTGTTGAATAATAATAATAATCGAATCACATTATAGCAGATAGTAGCGTGAGAAAAAGTTCTAAATCCAAGAGCAACTGGTGAGAGCCGCTGGAAAGGAACTTAAGAAAGGAAGTTTTTCAGAGGCGGGCGGCAACCGGACTTAAAATTAGTGAAGCAATTTTCATTTCCGGCTGCTTTCCACGTCTCGAAAACGGCTGTCTAGTTTATGGTCGTGTTGAGGTTTTCTGAAGTTGTATCGAAGCCATAATATTGAAAGCAAATACGAAAAAACAAATGTGAAATTAGTGCAAGAATAACTCGTAATCTATCGCTTTGTATTGCCATGTGCTGATTTGAGTGATACACAAATGTTAAATTGTTTACAAAGAGGAAAAATCGCATTATTTTCAGATCTGTTGCTTCGTTTTGAAAAAGGAAAAACGGGCAGTTTTTTGCTCTTCAAGTCTTCGATTTGGACATGATTCAACAGAGTAGTTGGACAGTAATCAAACAATAAAGGAAAACACTATTTTCTCCCAAAGTTGAAATCACATCTCAAAATCCTATAATACCTCGAACTCTCGTAACTTTGGGCCTGATTTCCCTTGGTGGTTCGAGTTAGCGACAGGAAGTTCTTCTTGTAAGTTTTTTTTGTAGCAAACAATTTTAAGATCAACTCATTTTTAAAGTATTTCAATAATTCATTATAAGCAAAGCGCGTTACTGCGAAAAACAACACTTAGCAACAGTGGCTCTGTTTTGAACGTGTGCTGAATTTTTGTTAAAAAAAGTCTGAGTCATTGAATGTAAAATTGTTGAGAAAAAGACCTGAAGGATGAGAAGTCACACCAAGTTACCAAGGATTCGAATTATGTAGGGGTAAAATCTAGTGGGGAATCAATTTTGGTTCAAGTTACGTAAAATTCAAAGTAAGTTTTTTCATTTAAAACTCGAAGGAAAAAAGCATGCCCAGATACGAGACTAATACGAAACACGAGAATTATCAATGAACAATACAGGTCCTAAACAGTAGTCTAGGAGGTAAAATAAACTCTACATGACGCGATTTTTCAGAAGCATGTTATCCATAAAAGCGTGCAATTATTTTAGCGATGTTTGCGAAGTATCAATTGAGTATAAAGTTGAGAAAATGAAACTTACTAACTGAGGCTGGCTGTCCAACACGTTTCGAAGTCGACTGTAACACTGTCTTGAAGTTTGTAAAGTTGTCACGGGTGCAACAAGCTTCGATTGTGTCATCGCGTGAGTAAAGTGCACAGACGTGTACAATCTATCGTGATCACACAAGTGCGCCGAAGCTCCGAGCCAGGCTGAAGCCCTTAGCTTGATTATCATATCAACCGTTAATTACCACTTGAGAACACAAATATTTACATTTCACTCCCTAGCTTATGAAAAGAACACTTCGCATGGTAATCATGGCTCAATCGCGTATGTCACACTATCAAAGTACATGTCTGATTCCGGTAATCGCCTTCGACAGTTACAACTCTCCATAGTAAGTAATTTGCAACACACTCCAACTTTTGCAGTCGAGACATCACAAAGTCGAATCTTTTATCGCAAGTTGTTTACACCTTTAGCTTCGGGCTCACTGACAAAAAGGGTGCAACGGAACTGAAGACTCAAGCATTTCCATCTTAAACCATGCGGTCAACATTGTGTAAACACAGGCGGCCCAAAGCAGTGGCAGGGTAATATATCAAAGGAAATGGACTTTTAAGCTCTTACAAAAGACGCCCGACGTCAGAGAAACAAAGGAACAAATTAATGGGAGAAGGAATTAAGTCGTGAGCGAAGTGATCCAAATTATACGCCTCAGACATCTCAATTGTTTTTCATGCTATTTTACCTACTAACAGGAAAATTCATATCGTTTAGTAAGTACTTCAATTGAATAATCCAAACACAAAAAACAGCTTAAGTGTTGTTGTGGTTGATCTCATGGAGTTATCGAGCCTAAACACGACTAACCGGCTCTGCTGGGCCTAGAACTTCAGCAAATGGCTTCGTGTGACCGATTCTTCAAGTGATTTTTGCTAATGTTTTTTTTTTTTTTTGCCGCGGCTGTTAGCAACTAATGAGACTACAATTTGCATATAAGGTCACTTAGCGTGAATAAATTGTTAGTAAATAGTCCAAATTTGAAACTGAATAAAGATTGTGCAGAACGAAAATCTTCCATGTTCGTCATTATAATTCCTATCGATAACTACCATTTTTTAAACTGTTGTCGCACAAAGGGAGTATTAGATCAGAAAGAGAAAAAAAGCTTTTTTCACTGTACTTATCTTAATTATTCAAGACACTAAAACTCCGAGGAAAAATGGACTCTAGTTTACGACGCACCGACGCCGGTGACACGTCAGAACGGCTGCGATCAATGTCCTACGTCTCTAGTATACATGGCAACATAGTAGCCAGGGACCTTAAGCAGTCTGGACGACAATACCAAAGAAGACACCGATTCAGAATTGAATTTAAATTTTCAACTAGAATTTCGCGAATGGCCGGATGTGTTTACCGTCTCTCACGATGCCACACCTCAACTTCCGCAGAACGTTTGTCGGAGCAGCGTTGAATTTCAAATGAAAGCTTACATAATTTTTCGTCGATGTTTCCGTTCTCAGGCCACGCAGGGTTTGGTGATTTCACATTGTTTTTTCGCAGAGGACGGCTAAGAATGGTGTACAATTTTAAGACGCTCCTGCTTGAGCTATTGTTCTACCCATCAGATCTTTTGGTTTGCCATGTTTTGGTTCGCGCCAGGGTCCCTATTAACTGAAGAAGAACTTTACCAAAACTTGTCTTTTTTATTCTGCTACTACACAAAATCTTACCAAGTAAAGACAGTTGTCTTTGAGATGTTTTCTTAGAAATTACCGTAATCACCCGCTTAAAAGAGTGAACGCAATTGAGTTAGGACTCGGGGAAACCTTTCTCACAGTCCTCTAAAGAACTCACGTCATCGCTGTCCACGGTCGCAGACGCTTGGTATTCCCATAGCAAAGCCTGACATCTCTCCCTTGACGTCATATCATTTTCAGTCTGTAAAGACTCGCATGTCTGGAACGAAAGTGAAGAATGTGAATTATTGAGAACATTGGGAAACAACATTGACACGATAGCACTGTAGAATCTGTACAAAATACAAAATATTTCCAACTGTTCTTGCCTCAAGCAAATTTCACGTTTTTCTTAAAAAATAATCCACTTTTGATTTTCAGAGACCCCAAAGTCTGAACCACGTTTACCTAACGCCAATCAATTTTACCCCTTCTCGACAACTTTTTTTTTTTCATCAGTGTTATGTCCTTTAATTTATATCTCTTTGAGTAAAAAAACATGCCACGAGAATACTTGTTACTCCACTGAAAATGTAGGAAATCCCTTATGATGGTGCCAGCACGACATGTTGAAATGACCGTCAGTTCACTCAGCCCACAACTTTTAACTGTTCGTTCCTTACCACCCGGGCAAGTCCGCCTCCAACAGCAAAAAAAGTTCGCCACTACTTTAACCAGTTCGCCTCCAAATCTCTTAACTCATTTCCTTGCGACAGAAGGTATCAATTAAGGTGGCTCGTACCGGTTTTCATCTTTTTGATGGTTTGTAACTTTGAAAGAATACAACAGAAAGACTGACCAAGGCCAGTCGAACACTTTTACGGGGTTGAATTATGTAATAATTGGTCATCCAAAAATAGGTGTCATTTCGTCACTAGCAGTTTCCATGGCAACACTTTCATAGGCGTATTCAGACGTATTTTCTAGCTTGTGGCTTAAATAATTCGAAAACTAACCCGGTGACCCCATGATTTTTTTCAGTGATTGCTTTTGGCACTTGAAAAGGAAAATGCACATAGATTTTTAAAAAATTCTGTGCAGCGGAATTTCAGAAAATCTGGAAAAAAGGCAATTTTCAGACATCGCAAATTTTCTTCCGTAAAATTTTCTAATTTTTTTTCTGATGATTCCTTTCGACGTTATTATCATATTGGAACAATAAAAAGAAGGGGTCACCGGACTTGTTTTCATGCAATAGCTTTCGTGAGATTAGCAATTTCCACGCGCGTTCTCGCGCATTTAAAAATCTGGATTCTATAAGATCGATATTTGCTCATGATCTGTTTTAGCTACCGCTGACAATTGAGTGTGCTCGCGCGACCGCTTACGATCTAATGTTTACAGACGTTTACTGCTAAGAAAATCATTAAACAACCGTCAAAGACGGCCTCCCGGGCTCATCTTAAAAATCCTACACATGACTTCTGGCTATATCATATTATTTTCCTTGAAGTTTCAAAGTCTTCTTCCACTTCAGGTAGATTTAGATTATCCTTCACTTGAGTTCTTTTTTCGCCGTCGCAAGATTTCATATCGGTTGAATATTTCTTTTAAAAGTGAAGTGAAGCAACCTTTACTTCTCCGAAAATCGTCTTCTTTATCTTAGTTTCTATCTCCTGCATTCACAGTGGCCGCTCAACACCTCAAATGCAAGCTCTTAGGAAAACTTCTCACATAAGTAGAAAAAATCCTCGCGCCGCCATCTTTGTTTTACATTTTCGTCTTTTAATCTCGCGCTTCTTTCGCACGTTTCTCTCTCGCATGACGCAAGAGTGGTCTGTTCCCCGCGCGAGGAAACTGGTACGAGCCACCTTAGCATAAGCGTTATGCCAGACTTGCAATTTGGCTAGTTTATTTACCCTATTCGCCACAATAAAGAGAAAAGAAAAAAGGAAATTTTTCCTTCAAATCAAACAGTGAAAGAGCAGTTTTCAGTTAAGTGTCGACAGTAATCTGGGATCACGTTGGTTTTGTTTTACTTCGCTCCGTGATTTGTCCAGAAAACTCGCGCCACTTTCTCAACAGGAGCACTACTAAAACCAACCACGATTTGGTCACCTACGTTTTCCCGCGCCTAATGCAATTTGGTCGTCTTTACTTTGAGTTCTCATTGGCTCTTAAAAGTCTTTTCCTTTCTTCTGATTGGCCATTGTGATATACTTTGGTTTTGGTTTTACGACACTCAATCGGAAGGCGCTCTAAAAGACCCTATACAGAACATGGAGCACAGGTCGCCAAATTTGAGATCTTTGATGCAATTCAGTCGCCTAAATTTCTTCCTACTCGCCATGGTGACCACAACGGTTAGGGCACTGCGAAGTTTTCAACTTACTTGAAGTACATCATATAGGCAAGGTCTGGCATCCGGGGCATCGTCTGTCATGGATACCAACAGCTCTTGGAATTTTGAACTCAAAGACGGCTTTTCTGCCTCTGTCAACCGCAAGTCAGCCGCTGACCACAGTGTGGCAGTCAGGCTGAATACGCATGTCTATAAAAAAAGAGATGGAATATTGATTTGTATTCGGGTCAAAGGAGGCCATTCCGCCTACGGGAGCAGATGGTCAGTCTTCGCCCCTAGGATACTCCATGTTATTTTAATGTTGTGTCCATTCAAGTGTAGCATAGTCAAGATAGTTTTAGCATGTAGTCATCTCATTTCGAAGGAAGCCCTTACAGGAGAATATTGTGAGAAATTGCGTCAGAGATTGCATATGGCGTTTATTTTACTTGCCTACATGTCAGTCCTATTTTCAAGTAACTACTCAATAGCAAATAATACGCATACGTAATCAAGACTTCGGTGATTTTAAACTGTAATCAATAACGTTTATGTTTTCTATATATGCAAATAATTGTCCGGATGTGCTAAAAATCGTTAAAAATATTGCAGTCGAACTTCAAAACTTAATTTGTTAACTGAAAGTAAACTCGCAAATTGTCACAATCCTAGGATTTTTCTGGGAAGTCTGTCTTCACAAATCAAAACCTTCTGTTTGCCTATTTTATCATGGATTACAAAAATCCTACATCCAATGTCTGTAACAAGAACCTGGTTGAAAGCGCTTAGCAGGGAAATTTCATTGTTTTCTTAGAATGGATAATATCTCCGCTTGTTAAGAAGTCTTAAGTGTTTTAGTACGCAAATTAATTCATTAGCCGTTACGACACGAAAATACAACATCGAACGCAATACAGACTTCGGATCATCCTTTTACTCAAAGTAAAAATATCATGAAAGCTCCTACAATTGAAATTTTCCTCAAAGGCCTAATTAAAGAATAAACGTTCCTAACGCGTGTAATATTGTTCAAGTCCCGGAAAACCCAGAGAGCCGTAATCAAACCACTTTGTATGTCGATTACTTCTGATTAACACTTCTAGAATACTTTGGGGAGTGTTCTGTTATTTCATCATGAGCAAAGAACGGATGTGGTCCGAAGAAACAGATAAACAAGTTGATAAAGTTGATGGCAAATAAAAAAAAAAGTTCAGTTCAATAAATCCAAACCTTCATTAAAGAAACGCAGCACTTATTATCTTGCTGAAAATCAACGATGGGCACACAAAAGGTCAAATGCGCATTTCAAGTGAACTATTTAGAAAGCTATAGCAGATGAAATGTAACAAAAGTCTTTCATGTAAAATGCTCATGGCAGTCACGGGTCCAAGATCACTTTTAGAGATCGTAACTAAATATATTCATACTTTATGAAAGAAGTCGAAGACAACGTAAGTCCCAGTGGACATGAAGTCGTGATGTGATCCTTAAGCTCAATTTTGAATACAAGAAACCGCATTATAAACAAACCTGGATCTATCAACACACACTGATTGAAATAACGAAACTGTGAAAAGGCTGAGTATCCCTGAGATTTCTTGACTTATTTCTAAACAAACATCGTGTTTACAAGCTCGTCGAGTCGGTACCAGATACTAAAACTTCATTTGAGTTTGATAAGATTACATCACATAAAGCTTGAAAACAAACCAGTTCAGTGTTTCGTGGTAAAAACACACGACTAAAGAAGAAATGATTGTCGTCAACTTACCAAACAGGCTGTTAATCTAACGAAGAGCTTTCAAAAGATTTCAAACTTGTTAAAATTCGCCGTGAAACATTTCCAAAGCCAAAGTGTACAGGTGTACAAGCTTGTCAAACGAACGGCAAAACAAATTGAACTTCGCGAACAATGTAAATTGATTTGTTTTCTTGCACAAGGAAAGAATTCCAAGACTTTCATAGGTTTAAACTGATCACTCGCCAGCAATCTTGTCGAGGTCGATCGCACATCTACAGCTTTCTTTCGGAATAGAAAATATTGCAAGGAGTCCTTTTCAGACGCTGGAATTTCTTTAGTTTTGAATGTTAAGTACTGTTATTACCTGAAGCCTGCAGGGCCTTCTTTGTACTCGCAAATGCTTGTCTATTGTTGAACCTTTTCAATGAACAAAGAAATACATAATCTGATGCGCGAACTACTGGAACAAAAGATCGGTCATTAGGTCCAAAGCACATAGAAATATATCCAAAGAAAAGCAAGAAACACGAACTCAGTTATGCAAAGATGGACTGACACTCGCTCCTCTTTCGCCATCAGAGAAAAATATGGCGTAAACAGTCGTTCGATATCTGCATATTGGAAGTCGAACACTCCCTTCCCTCTCCACCCCTTTAAAATTTAGTTGATGACAATTACATTGTGGCTTCAATGACTGAACTTTTCCCACCGAGTCGCAAGAGATTTCTGGCCATCCAATTGGCTACTGAGCCGAAATATTAGGTGGAATTGCAAGTTAGAACAAGGCCTGCGGATATTGCACCGGTCAGCACTGCAAAGGAAAACCTGAGCCGGAACTAAGAATGGGGCAATATCATCTTTACAAATCGATACTGTGACATCATTGAGGTACCTGGCAAGACACGTGATCGGCAAAAAACATTTACAAGGTTGTTTCGCACTGTAATGTTGATGGTTTGGAAGTACACCACAGAGAAGTCAAATATTTCAATTTACAGGCGAGAAAATTATCGTTCCCAATAACACGATTGAGAACAAAAAAAGACCATCATGATGACCAGAAAAACACTGACTCAGGAGGAGAAAAAAACATGGCTAGGTCACGTGCTGTATCAAAAGGCAACGGGGCTCACGAGTGCTGACTTTTTCCAATCCTACCTCGATACCCGGTGCCGTTATAAAGATTATTGGTATCGGGATCGGCATGTCATCAGCAAATACCTAAAGTCCTTTGCAAGCAGCAAAATCCAGAATGGACAGGAAAATGACTGAAGCATACTACGAGACAAACGTATTTACAATTTCAATACGAGGGATGAAGAATCGGAGTTCTTTTTCTCTGAGAATCAAAGGCTAGAAAGTCTGTGAGAGCAGAGAAGAGGAAAATACTTCAAAAACAATAAGAACTTGCAGCCATTCGAAGCCTGCACGGTAAAAGGTTGTCGCTGGTCATTCCAAGGTTTTGCAATCCCATAGAAAATCAAAGAATTGTGTTGACGCCTTGGTTAAAGTTTCCCCTGTGGACTTCACCTCCAAACCATTCTGCACTATCATGCACGTTTCTTCAGTATAGTATCGCTAATAAACAAATAGCGAAATATAGCACCTGCCCAAATGACTTATCACGGACGGAAATAGACTTGATTTGAAGCAAACGTTTGATGTGAGGATAACAATTCTTATCAATAAGAAAATGTCGCTTTATACTGATTGTTTAGCAAAAAACTGCATTCCACAAGAAGTCCTGGATTTCAAACTCATGACCAACAAAGAGTAATGAAAAATAAAGAAATCTTAACTGTGATTTTACGTCAAACAAATCTCAAACACGACTCTTAAGTAACTTTTCTATAAAAATTATACCTATGATGAGGGATATATGTTACTGATCCGTTCATTTTGCGTGCAACTCGTCCACAAACTTATCTTCAGCCACAAAAGTTCGTCTGCACAACAGTCAGCTATCAGTTGTCACCTTCTTTAGCAATTCTAGTATGTAATTCGCGCAACAAATATCAAACAAATACTTTTAATGAAATACTGCCCTTCGTGCAGCGCTGTTATGTAAGGTATTAACACTACACCGACATTCTACCGTACTCGCAGTATGATTTCGTGCATCAATGACGTCATTCACTCGCTTGAAATGCAGTTTTACAGTGACGTCAGAGTATTGTAAGTCATGGTCAGTCAATGCGCTGAAGGTACGTATACACTGAACCTGAACCCTTTTTTCAAAACAACTTAAGCTGCAGGTAGAAGGTTCAGTTTGTACATCGACTGCTTACTTCAAAACGCCAAGAAAACCTTACCGGCTTGGTTGAACATTCATGTCACAAGGACCGTACCATTTTCACACGATCGCTGATAGATATCGAGAAGAAAAGAAACCTACACTTGCAGAACGTCAAAAGCACCAGCAAGAGCTCATATCAACATAATCAAGCCTAAAATTATTCCAGAGAGAGCCATGATTGATAGCTATGCATAATTTATTTGTGTTGAAAGGAATTTCAACACAAGTACAAGTCACTTTAATTTAGCGCTAAAGGACAACACCTAATTATAACAATTCTTCAAACTTGTATTTCTCTATATAATTTATGCCTCCTGTAAATTTTTCTTTATCGCTTTCCCGTGATGAAGGTTAGAGATGTTAGCCGAAACGTTGCGATTTTAAAAAACTTTTGGGAAATAAGAACCTTTTACCAGTGTAACGATTTCATATAGTTACATAAAAAAAAGGTCTCTATTTTCATCTCTTAGTTGCTCGCAATTTTTATCTTATACGATGAATATATGAGGTTCATATGTTTTGAACTGCGGTTATAGATACGTATATGATGCACGATCCTCGCAGTAGAGAGCGCTATTTATGCAATAGCGAAAATCAGACCTGAAAAAAATCAGGCCTGTACGGGATTCGAACCACTGACATCTGCGATACTAGTGCAGCGCTCTACCAATTGAGCTAACAAGCCAACTGGGAGTAGGCCGTTAAGTTGATTCGTAATAAACCCGTGATGATTTGTTACGAATCAACTCAATGGCCTGCTCCCAGTTGGCTTGTTAGCTCAATTGGTAGAGCGCTGCACTAGTATCGCAGAGGTCAGTGGTTCGAATCCCGTACTGGCCTGATTTTGTTCAGGTCTGATTTTCGCTATTGCATAAATAGCGCTCTCTACTGCGAGGATCGTGCATCATACGTATCTATAACCGCAGTTCAAAATATATGAACTTCATATATTCATCGTATCTGATTTATCATCACGGGTTTATTACGAATCAACTTAACGGCCTACTCCCAGTTGGCTTGTTAGCTCAATTGGTAGAGCGCTGCACTAGTATCGCAGAGGTAACTGGTTCGAATCCCGTACAAGCCTGATTTTTTTCATGTCTGATTTTCGCTATTGCATAAATAGCGCTCTCTACTGCGAGGATAGTGCATCATACGTATCTATAACCGCAGTTCAAAATATATGAACTTCATATATTCATCGTATCTGATTTATCACCTCGGGTTTATTACGAATCAACTTAACGGCCTGCTCCCAGTTGGCTTGTTAGCTCAATTGGTAGAGCACTGCACTAGTATCGCAGAGGTTAGTGGTTCGAATCCCGTACAGGCCTGATTCTTTTCAGGTCTGATTTTCGCTATTGCATAAATAGCGCTCTCTACTGCGAGGATCGTGAATCATACGTAATTTTTATCTTCTGGCTATTTTTTAACGAGACCAAACCTAACCAAAATTCCCTTACTTATCACCATAGACTCATTATCCTAATGTACTAAATCACAATTAAAGAAAGGAAAGATGGTTGAGAGCCCTTAAAACTGACAAAGACATCCCATAGCCTGGCCAGTGATAAATGAGTCATTAATGTGATCATTTTCAATATACGTCTTTTAGTTTAATGAATGCGTATCAAACCGCATTTCCTTCGCCACATTTTGAAACAGAATTTTTTTAATCAAGTAGGAGCTTTCCTGAGCCTGAAATCTTGACCAGGGCTTTCTGCACTAAATCAGATAATTATTGAAAGTTTTACAAGGCGTTTTAGATTAACTGGTTATTTCTTACAGCCAGAGTTCTGTACAAACCTCCTTGCTTGTACCTAGGGTTCTATACAATACTTCTTGCCTGTAGCCACCTCGAGCAAGATGGCAGCAGAAAATAGCTTATTGTATCATAAATTTTACATGTTTGTGCTACAGATCATATAAATTATTTCCCTTAATCGAAATGGAATTTTATGATGGCTAATAACTGCTAATAATCAGCCCTGATTAGCGACACGCTCTGATAAAACCGGATCTACACTTCAGATATGTTTAAGATATGTTTGGACAGAATTTAAAGAGAAATTCAAACGAACTGGATGGCAAAGCAAAATTGAGAATCATAAAATTGAGCCCATTTCATCTTATCGTTTTCTGTCTGTGCAGTGATATCGAAGGAACATTTATTGCAGAAGAGTCAGACATAAGGATTAGTGAAAAAAATGAGTTGTCTAGACATGCAAGTGTGATTTAAAAAGCACGAAAACTCCAGCCGTCAAACCCAAAGATTGCTCAACCCCAACAATACTCTGTATCGCAAAATTCATCGTAATTATATGATTTGTTAGTACACTGGTTTGAATGATAAGTAAGAAATTTGATTAACACAATATTCCTTTCTCGCCGGAAAAGAAAAAGAAACGGAAAAAAAATTGTCAAAGCAAAACATCTTTAGACATGCAACACATTTAGGAATGAAACTTGGACATAAGTTAACAACCAATAATTACAAGTCAGTTTGGTCATTTCTAACAATCAACAAGTGCTGTCGATGTGCAAGTTTACGTCTTCGGTTGACACGCTCTTCCAATTATCTTCGGATAACAGGCTAAAAGCACCGCATTTGTTCGCTAGCTGCTTTTGAGAAGAACTACTCGCAATATTTTTGTGACAGTACGTACTTTGTTAGGAGACTACACGCCCAAGATGGAACTGGATCTGTGTTTGACTCAATAACTGTTCAACGGCAAGTTTGTTTTTCTAATGTTTTGCCCATACGAGGTCAAGCTTGTTAATTTTTCACGCTGGTTGGGTAATATTCATATGTTAAAAAAACCCTCCGCTTAAATGAATTGTTGTTCAAATCAACTTTGCCTCGAAGGCACTGATAAATTTGTTCACTGAAAGTTGCTGTTAACAGATTAAGACATCATTAATCGTGACTAGTATAACAACATTGCGCATGCAGCAACGTTAAATTTTGTGTCATTCGCCAGAACAGTTTCTGGTGGGTTTGTTCTTTATATAGTTTAAAAAACAAGTCTATCTTCGTGCACATGACACAATATTGACAACTTCTCCATACGGACCCAAACCAGTTAAATAAATTCATCTCAAATGCTACACCTTAAAAACTTGACGGATCTAATATTTGATTTTGAAAGACCAGAAGATATATTGAGGTATACTTCTATCAAATGCAAATGAATCTTTATATTGGCCCCAGTGAGTTTGGTCTTTTCCTTAAGGCATTGACGGCTTTTACGTAAAACAGCGCTCCAAACGTTAACAGACCATGTAGTCGTCTCAGAGCTTTCATTAACAGTAGTACACTACATACCTTTTCAGACGCAAACTTGCTGGAGTGTTCTGGAGCCAGGTACAAATCATCAATGGAGATCCCTGACAAAGAAAATAAGGACAAATGTTAACGTGCTTCATCAATTATTGATCAATTAGCAGGCTGTACTAACAAGAGTTTGTTACTGACACGACTATGAAATGGGATACTAAACAGGATTAATAGTTTAAACAACGGTTTAGGAAAGACAAGTCAGTATCTCACCAGACACAAAAAGTGACAGCAGTAAAATAAAAGTGTTGCATTGCAATGTTAAATTCGTAGACAATACCAAAGATCTGATTTGTCCTACATTATGTTTCCCCAAAGAACAACTGAGGGCATTTTCAGCTCTATGGCTACAGCTGCTACTCTCTGAGTCTGCGCGCAGACTACAGATTGACTTGATAAGATAAGCACAATGCATTAAGATTTGAACAACACAAAAGCTTTGACATTAAGAGATAAGTTCTATAATCAAACGTCTCGCGCCCGTAATTACTACTTTTCATGCGCAACTAGTGTGAGAGAGGAAGTTATAAGAGCGAGACGGAGCAACTGTTATGAAACTGAAACTTTTACGACATCCTAAGTTGTGATCGCATCATACACAAAACGCTTGCTAATTACAAACTCGTTAATGGAAGACACAGTGTTTGTACATTGCTAGAGCTATTTTTAGCTGACAATTCAAGTCCTAATCGTTTTAATAGACTACAAAAAAGCACTGATGTTTACGAATGTTTAAAATTATAACTTGACAAATTAAGTTGATATTGCAGAATATCAAGATCTAGGAGCAACCCATCCGAGAGTGATACCGCAGAAGAAACGTTGTGTAACTTAGCAATTAATGCTAAATACCAAGAAAAAAAAAAGGCGAGTTCATCCAGAGAGGAACACTTAACTGCTATTCCAATCAATTTACAAAACAAGTGAATCGTCTTTCAATCGTTTCCATTGGATTGAAAAACTCTGTGTTGAATACGATATACGTACATAATATATTACCACAGCGAAAGGGCTAAGGATCTTTAATTGTAGACTATACGGTTTGACTCACTTGAAATGCAAAGAGGGGCTGGAAACACCGGAAAGCTCGCGACAGATCTTTGTTGTCACGAAATCATGTCTCTTCTCCGACGAAATTCCTTTCTAAAGTGGATGTATATTCGAGATTGTTGGTTAAAGACTGTCCAATTTGTACGATCAAAATAAACCCTGGACTCAGAGACGTGCGAGGACGCTCTTACCTAATTGTTTTTAGGCGGGCAAAATGTGAACTACGAATCTCAGGGGAGAAAGGTTAACCTAAATTAGCTACGACTGAAATGGATATATTGTTGTGCAAATCTAAAGATCATATTTGAAACCCAAATATAACAAGGAGTTTGCTAATGAAGTAAGACGGAATTCGTGGGTCTTCGAAGTATCGAGAAAAATCCCTATAAAGCTTCTTTTGTCCTATCATTCACCCAGTCCTGGTTTTTTGTCACTTTCACATCTCTCCACTCGAATAGATTCAGATTATCTCTCGCACCTGATCAATAAAAATTATTTGCTCATCATGCAGCTTGCATGTTTTTCGATAAAAGTTCTTTTAAGCTACATAGAAATAGCTTGAAATTGCTTATAAACTTGAGTACTTCTCTGGACTCTCAAGGAAAGGAGCGGTTTTGTAATCAACGTTAAGTATTGCGTTAGGCGTGGTTTTCGAAGGAGTGAGGGGGGGGGGTTTGATCTCGTTTCACGCACGAATTTTCGAAACTTTACGCGTCACGTGTATTTCAAATAGTTTCTCACGCTTCACGAATTTAAGACGAAAACTTTAATCTCAACTTAGTTTGCCTTTCTGTACAATCTACGTGTCGCGTGTTAATTTTGGGCCTAATCGCGCGCCACGTGTAAACCCTTCGCCATCCTCTATGAAATGCAAACTGAATCATTGAGATTTTGTTCTTTTCCTTCTTGTATGTATCTAGCCCGTCCTTCATGAGTCAGTTTCTGCCTTCAGAGGGTTGTAAGAGGCAGTACACAAACAGTCGGGTACACTCTATCAATAATGTCTCCGAACACTAAGATATTGAGACCCCTTATAACAAACCTAGGAGGTGCTTAGGCCTGTCTGCAGAGTTTTAACTCTTTTAAAAAAGTACCGAGCCAAGAAGGGTAAATATGCTTCATTTATCTCGCTTTTCAGTGAACAAACCTGTGCTTAGATGCTTGAACTTGATTGTTCCGCTTGGGTTTATGAAAACCGTCTCCAAGGAGAGATACGTTGCTGTAAGATAAAAATTAAAGGACATCTGTGCGATTTTTAGTGACTGTAAAATGAAATTCAAGATTTTAGGTCTCATTTTGCTTTCTGCCATAAAATTGTGTATTCAAAATAATAATTAACAATCATTTGACATTATTAGTCGAACCTGAGGACGATAATCATTCAAAAAAAATTATCCAAGCGACAACCAGTGCAATTGCCTTAGCGCTTCAGTATCAAAATCACATCGTTAGGTACGGTGTAATCATGAACCAATCAAAAGGCATGCATCTCTATAATCACTGGTGCAATTAATCTTACAAGGTAGGTGCTGACGTTACTTGGCCCAAAGCGCTACGTTCTTTTGCTGTGGCTCGTTTGAAGTGAACACTGTCTCTTTTATCTTACTAAGGTTATTTAAGCTAGGCCAGAAAACAATAACAACAAAAAAAAACAACATTTCAACACCTACGCAAACTTCCCAGTGCGTCCAAAGTCTGTAGAGTCTTGGAACACTCTTTACAAATGGCGACTAACTCTATTTCACTCAAACAGGACGAGAGTCCATTTAATAATTCTAGGATATTTGACGCCTAACAAAAGTAAAAAAAAAACTGACTTGTATCACAATTTTCTCAGCTTAATTCATTTATTTCTTTCCCCTCCTTCTCTCCGGAGAATTCAGTTTGCTGAAAAGATCAGTCTCTTATTGCTTCATCTATTCCGTCATACGGCATTAACAAGTGATGAACACGACTGTAATTCAAGTCATAACATGAGGTGTGAAAATATCAGGATTCGACAAGGATAGAACCCGCTTCAGAGATATTTTGCTAGGCGCTACTACCGACTAAGCTATGAAGCCATACGTCGGTGGATTTTTTTTATTCCCCCCTGGTATTCCCCCAGTATAGTTGAAATAAGACCGGCATATCATGACTGTTGGATAAGAGGACAAGAGAAGAATTGGTTCGGGAAACTCTGTTCGCTGTAACACATATTACTTACGAAAATTGATTTACGTGAATGTTTCCAAGATGGCTACTATCTAGTGATTCCTATCACTGAAAAAAGAACAGCAGCCTCACATGTTCCGGATCTTATCGTCAACTATCTGTAAAATCACTGTTACACAGTACTTTAACCACTTTAACCCACCTCTTGTCGCACTGGGGCACGAAGCACTGTGTTTTCCACAAACGTTCTGATCTCCTCAAACTCTGCCACAGAAGCTGGAATACCCTCGTGTCCAGAACAGTCCTTAGTATACACCCTTGATCTTCGTTTCACCAGACATGGTACTATGCTTTGTTTTCTTCTACGATTCATTTTCCTGTTCATCAGCTTTGCAACGACACTTGTCCTTGTCTTTTGCGTTAGTGTTTCAGGTCGTGAGTTAAGAGGCGTCTTACTATCAACCAAAGAGCAATCACTGGGTCTTCTATCTTCCTCAACTTGTGTCTTGGCGACGCTGGGCTTGCTGTTATTGTTCAGATCGACGGAAGAATTATTTGCACCATCATTTACGCAGCTTGTTATGATGTTGAAGTCATTACTCATAGTTGGCATGTGGCTTCTACGGATGTTATGTTCCTCGTCATTTTTTGTCTGCTTATCTTTGTCGCTGCAAGTCAGCATGTCCCGCTTTTCAACCTCTGTTGAGTCACGGGGTTTGTCAGAAACTCGATCAAGAGCTTCTTGAACTGGAATACTTTCAACCGTTGTCCAGTATTTCGACTGGATTAATGTGTCTTCTATATATGGACTACAATCACTCTTCTCACCAGATTTGAAGGACGACTTTGGAGATTTCTTCTTGCCAGTCAGTGTCTCTTGGGTTTCAGCCTTCGTTAAGTCACAGGGATTGGCAGATAGTCGATCAATGTATTCTTGAACTGAAATATTTTCAACCGTTGTCCAGCATTTTGTCTGGGTTAATGTGTCTTCACTAGATGGACCGGTAGCACTCTTCTCTACTGCTTTGGGTGAGGACTCTGTGGATTTCTTCTTGCAATCATTTCCTTCAATCTTGGCCTTTAAGTTGGCATATCTCTCGCTCAGTGCCGCAAATCTCTCCTCAGTTGAAAGAGAATCATCAAGAACAGGTCTCTCTAGAGCAAGTCCTAATTTACGCACAACTGCGCCTCCTCCACCATGAACTGTGACTTTTGAACTCATTGTGTAGGTCCAATTTTTTCCAGGTAATGCGCTGTCCTCCGTGGTTTTCATCTTATTATAATCTTCAGCTTCCTCGCGACTCAGTGGAAGGAATCGCGAATCGTTTAAATTTACCCCGCTAGAAATTTGAGATAGCGACAGTCTTCTAGGTACTTCGGTTTTCCCGGCTTTATCCTTTGAAATCACAAAAGTAACAGGCGAACGTTTCATTACGTTCACACTGGACTTTCTCTGGGGAACCTGGGTGGTGTTCACGCTTCCTGGAGGAAGCACAGCGCTTATCTTTCTATTCGATGGCATTACTAAAGGAATATCTTGCTCTGAATTCCCCTGAGGAACATGTTTGCTCGGGCTGCCTGATAGCACTACTTGCCTGGGCACGGAAGAAGTTGTTTTGGGGTATATGTTAGCCTGGTTTTCTTTAGTTATATTTCCTCTTAGATCGTGTGTCTGAGGATTAGGTACTTCAGCCTTAATTGCACTGTTACTTACGTTTGTACTTGCTGATTTGATGACTTTGTTTTTGTATTTGTTTTTCTTGTTGTTAGTGTACTTAGAGGTGTTTATAGAAATTACAGTGCCGCTGGCGCTGGTTTTATTTATCGAGCTGTTTGTTGTTGCGGTCATAGTGGTGGTGTTGGTGTCGCCCTTGTTTGAATAAGAGTCTTTGTCAGAAGTCTTACCGATGGAAGACTCGTCGTTACTTGCGCGGTTCCTGTCCCCACTCCACTTTCTTAGGCCCGTTTCCAAGGTTCCTGTGTGGGGCTTCGAGGAGGCAATGGAGTCACTTCTCCTTCGCTGCATGGCCTGACTATGACTCATCACGTGTTGCTGGACGATTGCCAACAGACCTTTTCCGACATCAGGCTCACAGGATGGCCTGTAAAGATACTCTGTTGAATGAAAAAAATTAATTTAGTTGAGAAAATTTGTCATTCCAATTTTTATAAATAACAAGAGCTTATAAACTGTATGAATAACAATTTTTCGTGGAAAAGGTGACATTAACTTCGCCTTTCTCTCAGAGGGTACAACAGAGTTATTGTCACCAGTTTGAAGAGAACTTTTATTTAACATTGACCCAATGTTCGTGATACGCAAGTGAGAACACCAAATAATAAAACTCTGCATCTTGCTTATCCCTGTCCAACCTATCTCATTAAGGACAGCTTTCAACCAATCCAATACAGCGCAAATTTCACTTAATGCCTGAAGAACTGCAAAGAGAATGAGCTTAATATCTCATTTTTGGATCGCAAATCGAGTTCCGTGATTATTTTACGAATTATTTTGGTCAAGTTAGTATCCGTGGAAGGCACATTTCTTCTTATTACGCAATCTAAAGGATCGTTTGAGATTACCACTGACAGTCATAGTATCACGTGCAGCTTAACTCGAATAACTGCTGATTTTTGCACATACGTGCGCGCTGATGCAATATACAACCTCAGACTTCTTAATCAGAGGTCTTTCTCGTACTTTTGAGTAGACTACCACGAGAGATAGTTGCTGCGTGCACAATGCCTTTTACTACCAATGCTGTACTTGCATATTTAGAGTAAGCTTTGTATACTTTTAATCAAGGAGGGATTTTGGGTCGCTCATTAAACAGTTCCATCTATCAAAGGTACATTCCTCTACTCTTGATTTTCCAGAGTTAAATCGGTCGCAAAACAAAATCAACGAAACTAGTCAATGTAGTCACATAAACTGGTCAGTTTGTTCAATCTTTAACCAGAAAAAAGAAATCGACTGATGGTAGATAAGTGAATAAGTTAAACTGACGTCAGAGAAATAAGTTTGGAAGCGATGAGAGTATATTTTTTTTTAGAAAATATCGTTTTTTGGGATACCGCGCGCATTGGGTATTCACCACGGACTCTTCAATGGACTCATCACTTTGATGTTAATCGAGAAAAACTTCACATATATCAACAATTTCGAGGAAAAAAACCCAGTCACTTATGGTTATCATTTTTCTTTTATCAAAACCTAAGAGGGATTGCCTATTTTCATCTTGTACATTCCTTTATAATTGTTATATCAGTTTCATACAATACCGTGCGCATGCGTGGGGAATTTGGCCTTGAAGATGTTAATGTTCACGATCAAAAAAAATATCATTTGCCCTCAACTATCATCTGTACAAGCTGCAAATCATGCGTACTCAACGTTTAAAAGAAATTTGTTTATTTTACATTCCTTCTTTTGGAGATTACAGGATGAAATAGAACCAGCTTTAGTTAGTCTCTTTCTTTTGAGCTGAACAAAACACTTTGTGTACTCCTTTGTAAAGGTTCTTTCTGATCATTGAAAGACCAACAATTGCGGTTGCATTCTTCAATCTTGAAGTTGTTTATTTCCATGATTCAGAAAGAAATGGATCAGTCAACAGTAAGAGAATATTCTTTCCGTTTAACACGTACTTCGCGTCAAAAAAGAGGTGTTTCTTTAAAAAGTGAACGCTCTACTTCGCTGTACAGTTGTTATGTAATCAATTAAGTAATCAAAAGTACGCATGAAAATTTAATTTAATTTCTACTGGTACTACAACTTACAGCTAAGTCAGGTAGTCAGGTTAACTTTTGGGTTGTTACTTATGTTCTTCTAGATTTTACAAACTGATTCTCAATTTGTGAGTAAGCGGAAACACGGGGCCAATGAAAGGTGTGAAGGGCATGTCACGGATCATCACGTACAGAAGATCACATCGTTAGCTTTCGAAAATTTTTTCTAGTTTGGCAATAAAAACTGGCAAAATTTCAGAGTTATTCAGTACTAAAAGGTGATTCGCATCGAACGATTTCATCAACCAGCTAAATAACTTACCCAACTTTTCTTGCAGGAATTATTTTATAGTTAATAAAACGCAGCGGTTCACAAAGGCTATCACGAAAACGACGTGAAAAATTTGTTCATTAAATTAAATTTTCTGGAGATTTTAAATTCGGTTTTGCTAAGTAATGAACTCATTTGAAATTGGTGTGTAGCGATGTTTGAACAGAGGCACTGACTGTTTTTTTTTTTTTCTAAGTTAGAAAACAACAAACTTGCTGGTCTCACCAAGTTCCTATGCACATACTGTGATCGCTTTGAAGACCAAAGAACTGTTGTGAGACCCTTCACTCTCTTAGACGAAATAAAAGATCGGAATGGAATGGGAACAACCTGTTGTTGAGTACAGAAAAGTGAGGGAGGAGACTGCTGCTATTTTCAAAACGCAATGAAAAGTGTTCTATAAACAAAAACTGTATGTTGTTAGTTTACCAACATAAAGTTGACCAACACAAAACCCTAAAGAGTCGATTAAGGCAAACAAAAGGTCCTGTAAGAGAGTTTAAACGAATTTCTTTGTATAAATGAAAGCTCCAACTTGATTTTAGTCGTGTAGTCAACCAGACTTACATAACTTTAGAAGCCAATTCATTCGACAAAGATCACATTTGTTTGACAATGCCCCATCCTACATTCAAAGGCTGATTTTTCGAGTGTTTCGCTCTGTAACTTCTTTCATTACTACGCTCAAATGAAATCAGATGTTCTTACTCATCTTTGAAGACAAGAGAGAAACGCTGGTGTTATTGTGAATCTTCAGTTGTCAAAATCCCGACTTCAGTAGGAAGTGAATGTAAATTCGCGCGAAGTCAATAAGCAATAGCAGTCTTTTAAACCATTTGCACAAAAACACAGCGTTCTTTTTGCCACACGGACTAGATGCCGAGAGAAAGAAAAAATCACGATTTCAAACATATCAGTAATTTGGTAAGGTCACTGCGAAAATCTGCATCGAAACGTTGAAGGCCAAGAAGTTGGTTAGCGAAGTGATGGTACTAAATAACCATGTCATTTTACAAAGCTAACACAAACTACACACTGACAGTGGTAATTACTTCTCTTAATCTATCAATAATGGTTTAACGATAGTTTACGTCTATTGAACGGTCAAAGCACCATATATTGGCGATATCGATTTGTAGCAAATGTGAATTAAGTACCTACTTATGAAGTTTCCCTAGAAGTCTTCTCAGATCTCTTCCTGGAAAAATCCTGCAATTGAACTGAACACACAAAGGGACACATCTCGCGAATGCATTTACGCGGCGAGCAAGGTCATACTGTTCCAATATATAAACTAGATAACCACTATAGAGCGCAATGTACCTTTAGTAAGACTAATTAAGGGCTTCCGTGGACCTGCATGACCCGTGGGAATTGATTTTAAGAGCGTAATGCCTCGAGATTCACTAAGCATAGAATAATTTATTTAAGTAAGTATGAAACGGAAGTTCATCGTTCACGTCAGGAGTCAAGAGGCTTTCTTAGATCAAATGGCCCTCTTTGATCAAGGCGTCTGTAGCTGGAAATAAACATTTCAAGCTATACACACAACGTAATTTGATGTAAAACGAACAGGTTTATCCTGGCGTGTTGTTCAGTCATCACTGACAACAATAAGAATTAAAAATATTGATTGGTAATGGATTCTAACAAAATCGATCTGACAATGTGTTTGTAACGTGACTGGCGCCGTGAAAAGATACCGATGCCAGTCTAAAGAGTAATCATTCTGAATCACTTCACTCGTTGTATCCGAAACCTAAAACAGTCTTCCAAATGAGCTTAGGAAACAACGTAGCATCTCCTCTCTTAGGAATGATTTGATGGATTATTTTATAAATTCTTATTGAGACATTGATTCTTTTGAAGCTGTATTATAATCTAGTTTTATTGTATTTATAATCTTTGAATAGTTACATCGTTCGACTAGTTAGTTCTATTTTTAATCTCTATGGCTTAGAATGTATTACTTATTATTTTTAGTTTTGAGGGCCACTGGTTTATTATTATTATTATTATTATTATCATTATTATTAAAACATAACTGAAGTTTGAAGGCAATTAAATAAGATCAAATTCTTTTCAACAATAAGTTTTAAGGCTATAACAAAAGAACTATGGAGTCAGAGGTCGTGAGTTCATTAGAGAAATTTCATGTTGCTAGAATATTGGAAATAAAAAAGAATGATTATCTATCCTCTAAAAATAGACACGTGCAAGTACTCTGGTATCCAACATGAAAATACTCACAACTATTAATTCAAATTTTTTTTATTTTGTCGAGTGTTTTTTATAGTCTCTGCGAAAAGGACGAATAGAAAAAAACAGACTCTTATGCTTAAAAATACTTTTAAACTTACCTGGAAAGCGAATCCCAACTGCACGCTCATTGATCTTGTTTCATACCTTTTCGTTTTGAGTGTAAGAGGCACCTTCCAACACGACACATGTTTGTCGTGTTGTTAAAATTGCAAGCCTATTCCACTATCTTTTCCTCTTAACCTGTTCTTTTTGTCATAGGTCTTATTTTAAGCCCACTGACTGCCCTTCGACGTTCTGTCTTTCTCTTAGCAGCTGTTTTTACAGCATGAAGTATTATCCTGCAAGGTAAGACATAATTACTGCGGTTCCCATCCCTTCTTGACAAAGCTGTTTGTTCAGAAAAATAAGCCAAGTTACTTACGAGTCAATCTAGGCCCTCAGTAAAAATTATATATTAATAAGCTCAACTATACGTGCACTTTGATTGGTTCCTACTTATGATCTATTGGAGGACAGACACAACTAGAGATGACGCCACCATTGGCAACATTTTGCTTCTTTTTGATACTATATATAACAAATGGATTCAGCTTTGCCGAGGGTCTGTTCAGTAATAGACAATAGAAGACGTCAAAATGTGATAGGTGCGTCTCGTGTGTCACTTTTTTGTTTTTACCACATTTTGCAACCTCGTTCCCAGGGCCTTTTCCCTTAGTTATGGTGGGGAAGGCCTGGGAACGAGGTTGCACATTTTGACGTCATCTGTGATATATTACTGAACAGAAGCATGGAATCTATTCGTTAATCCGAATGTCTTTTGACTGTGAAACACGACATACTCGAGAAATGTCGCGCACCACGCCGGTTACAACCATCAAGATAAGAACATCAACTGTCGGAATCTATTCTGATTTCCTTCGATCCTTCCACCAAGTGCAGATATGTCATGCTCTTCTCCAAAATCTGGCGATATCAATTACAAAGATAAATGAAGATTACCAAACTACAGCTTCGAATCAGAGATATGGTCATGTTGGCCCTGATGCTCTTTCCCTCCTGCTTGTGTCCCAGAACCGACTTGTTTCAGTTTGTTATCCCGACACAGTTTAAAATAGATCTTGCTTCAATTAGAGAATCGATCATACGCTAATAAGGCAAAGAAAAAGAAATGATTTGATCGCAGCGTTCCGCCCGCTGCCGTCCCCCCACACCCCTCCTGCCTGACTTGCTAACGTCCGCAAACCCTTGAGATCGTGTGCTTGCAACAGGCAAGTAGATTCAACATTTTTGCGTAATTTTTTTTTAAATTAAATCTGTTCGAGGCTCTTACTGTTAATCTCAGTCACTATGAATATTTTCCAAGAGAACCACAACAGTTGATATTCTCTTGATATTTTCCTAAAACGAATAGTTTTTACAATCTCTCTTCTCCCATTAAATTTTTTTTCTTTTCGTTTTTCACTTAAATTCCAATTCCAATTCCAATATTTTTTGAATTAAAAAAAGGAGGAATCGGGGTTAATCATAGACCCAGCCGATACGTAGATTTGTCACGCAATATTCAGAGTTTGCCAGATCAGTCGGAGCTTCCCATAATGGATGTAGCGGTCCCAGAAACTTGAAACTTTTTCTTCTTGTTCAGTATATCTTAACCTTGACGAATTTAAGTCAATGAAATCCAAACCACCTGAGCGGTAAATTGATCAAATTACCTTCTAGTTCAGAAATAATACATCAGAGCTATAAAAAACAGGCTGTATGATCTAGGGTTCTTACCTATCCATTTCCTCTGCTTTATATGTGCAACAGGCCAACAGCTTCCAGAAGTCGACATGTGCTGACTTTAAATGCAGCAATTTCAATATGTTGGATTGCCAGAAATGTTCTCATCCAGCGATAAGTCGCAAAGGCAAAAAACAGAGAGCGTGCTTAGTTCAGGAAATAATTGCGTACCCCATGGCGACTTCTAAGATACTCGTCGACTAAACCCACTGACCAACAAGATGTCTTATCAGTTACATGTATAAATGAAGTTCATATATTTTGAACTGCGGTATTAGATACGTATGATACACGATCCTCGCAGTAGAGAGCGCTATTCATGCAATAGCGAAAATCAGACCTGAAAAAAATCAGGCCGGTACGGGATTCGAACCACTGACCTCTGCGATGCTAGTGCAGCGCTCTACCAATTGAGCTAACAAGCCAACTGGGAGCAGGCCGTTGAGTTGATTCCTAATTAACCCGTGATGATAAATCAGATACAATGTATATATGAAGTTCATATATCTTGAACTGCGGTATTAGATACGTATGATGCACGATCCTCGCAGTATGATGCACGATCCTCAATTGGTAGAGCGCTGCACTAGTATCGCAGAGGTCAGTGGTTCGAATCCCGTACAGGCCTGATTTTCGCTATTGCATAAATAGCGCTCTCTACTGCGAGGATCGTGCATCATACGTAAGATATCTTATGTCAACACCGGCTAGAGATACTCACGTGCCGCTCGCTACGATTCTCAACGAAATTTCATTTTAAGCCGAATCAAACTTTGCTTTATAACTTATGTAATTTTTACCATAGGACCAGCTCTTTTTACCCGTATTTACCGACTGAATTTTTTCCCCCGAGACTTGTCATTTTCTGTTATTTGCGTTTATGTCAGGCTTCTAATACCCAGTTTTTTTTCAGTCGTTCACAACATATTTCCCGTCATTCCTTGCAAGCTGAATTCGCTTGTTTACTTTACCGTAACACAATGCGGTATTGGTAAAGTTAATACGAGAGAAAAAACTATAATAAAGCAAATAAAATATTCAGGTGCACTCCTTCCTCTTGACCGAACATGGCGGAGAGTCAGAATTTTGATGAACAGATGTTAATCGAAGACGATGGGCTTCGCTGTGCCGTGAAAATAGAACCTCAAGCAAGGAAGATCTCACAGAGAACCATCTTGTTAATAGCGTGCTTGAGTGCATTGTGTGATTGTCTTCTGTTGTCTGTTATAGGTATGTATGGACAGTTTATTTTCTGGTTATGTCCTACCTCTATTATGAACTCATAGGGCAGAGGAAGGGGTTCGTTCAGCTTGCATGTATCCGTACTTCCCTAATCTTTTACCCGGCTCTTAAATCCCAGAAGTGATTTTCATGTAAATTCTCCTTGCGATTCTAACCTATTATCTTGCCAACAGGTAATGAGAACAAATAAGCTTATTGTCTAGAGGGTGTTTTCATGATATGAAACCAAATTCCCCTGTCTTATTAACAAGAAACTCAATGGCAGTCAGATGGGAGAAATTTATACTAATTCGATCTCGAGACTAGGGTCATCATCATTATCAATGTGTAGGTGTGATGAACCCTCAAAGGCTAAAAGTTTTCATATTTTCTTTTGGAGAGAAACTGTAATACATTGCTGTTCCTTAGAGACTGCAAAAAGATCACAATATTAATCACTGGGTTTCTTTTGTAAATTTTATTTTTTAGTAGTTGAGCCAGTAAGTTCACTGCAGCTTCAAACAAGTAATTGTGTAACTTGTCATATTTTTAAATTTTAAAACACATTGGTCGTAGATTTATGAACAGGTGTAGTTGGTGGTATCGTCAAAACTCCCTGATGAAGTGTGCTTCAATCACAATAAACACAAAGGAGGAAAAAAAAAACAAGTCAATTGGCTGCTTGTTCAAAGAGGTGCAGCTTCTTTGGCTTAACTTTTTCTGTAACTGCCCAGAAATGACTTTATATATCTTCTCATTCAAGAAATGTTATTACATGATGGGAGGGGCATGGTTTTGAACTAATTTGGCCAAACTGGGACCAGTACCTTTCTTGATTTCTACCCTGGTTTGTGCCTTTGGAGAAAAATGTGCACTGTTATGAAAATCGTTTTTCAAAGTTCTCACTTTCCTGCCCAGTGATTGCAGAAATATTTAATTTCATTAATAATCCTAATGTCTTTTTTTCTTCTTCAGTACCAATTATACCAGTATATTTGGATGTATCTGAGACACCAACAACTAGACCACCGACTGCTGAAAGCTCAACAAGCAACAAAACATTTGCAACTGTTTCTTCGCCAACAGTGATAGATTCATCCATGGATCTCAAAATTGGGGCTTTATTTGCATCCAAAGCCTTTGTTCAGGTTTGTACTTTTAACTTAACTGTATTTGCAAAGAGTTCCTTTAGCTAATACCCCAATCCTTTGGCCGGAATTTCAACTCTTCTCTATGATAAAATCCTTTCCAAAATAGCAAGTTACCAGTTGAAAATGTAAGATGGGATGAAAACACCTGTATGTGTTTTTAATTATGATGTTTCAGGGTAGCCATTAAATAGTCTTCCACACTGTTGCAGTAGTGGTAAATGCATCAATTAACCCTTTCACTCTTAAGATTTCACCGGTATTTCTCCTTGCTGTCTGCCATACAATTCTTATGATGTTAGTTTGGAGAATTTGATATTAATTAGATCAATTAAGAATCCCCTAATTGATATTTTTCTTTACTCTCATTACTTGTCTGCTTGATAAGGTATTGATATTGTAAAGAGAAATTCTGTCTTGATCATTCATTGAAGATAATGGTTTAAGACTCATATCCATTAAACATCTCAAGGATGCTATCGATATAATGGTGGTTGAATTTTTCAAATTATTTTGATATTCAATAGCATGCTTTGCTAGAAAAATCTTCTTTAACTGTTTATAAATAATTATACTTGCACTATCTTACAGATTATGGTGAATCCAGTAGCAGGGCATCTAACAGAGAGGTATACAGATACTAGTTAAATTTAATATTATTGTAATTAATATTAAGCTTGAAGTTCATAATTCTCAATAATGAATAGATTACTGATACTTTTAAGTAAGACAACAGACTTTCTCAAAGGCATGATTGCATCCATTCACAAAGGAAATCACTTCAAAACCTTGCAAAAGTAGTATGCAATTGTACTATTTGAAAACTAAAGATAGAAATTCTTGCTCATAATGAATGGTCGAGTGGTGAAGAAATACCTACACTCTCTCTGATTCAGTGGTTGATTGTGACCATAACATTGAATGATATATTTAGGCTGTTTGACTGTTGTGATTTTAATTTGCAGAGTGGGTTACAGCATCCCATTATACAGTGGTTTTTGTGTCTTATTTATATCAACTCTTGGTAATAACTTTATTCTCGATGGAGTTTTACTAAACCCTTAAACTCCTACGAGTGACCAAGACAGAACTTCTCCTTACAATATCAATACAATATCAAGCAGACAAGTGATGAGAATATGGAAAAACAAAAATCAGGGGATTATCAATTGATCCAATACCAAATTCTCTCCAAACTTGAATCATAAGAATTGTTTGGCTCACAGTAAGGAGAATTTCCTATGAGATCTTGGGAGTGAAAGGGTTAAAAAACCTATACTGGCTCATGTGAGCAACCAATTGAGACTGCTATTAAATAATAAATAAATACTATTTAATGACTGTTAAACTGATTCAAAATATTGATCATTAATTTGTCTGATGGACTGATTAGTCGATTTATACACTTAAGCTTTTAGGGCCAGCTATTTAACAAAGTGTAGCTGTTCTAAGTCATCTTCAATTTAGCCAAACCTTTTATTCGAACATTTATTTTTGTGAACAGTGTCAAGAGGGCTGAAAGCTAATAGTCAAAGGATATTTATTTAAACCCTCTTCTAGAGAATCCCCAAGGCTTACAGCATGCGTAAAACCATGGTGTGGGTTAGACCTCGAGTAAATAACTGGCCCTTAGTGAGTTTTTTTTTCTATTTATGATGACATGTGATTGCTACATAGTACAGACAGAGAGCCAAAACACACCACTGTCTGCAACTTGGTACACACAATGAGGTCACCACTATCTTAGTCATTGTTGACACTTAACACCTCTCAATATTAGTGTCCAAAATAAAATGAGCATAGCAAGCAATGTTTTTCTTTCTTCATTTGTGCCAGCTGATGGTAAGTGTTATGTTATATTTTTTCCTTTAATTTTAGTTTATGGCTGTGGTTCAGGTTATTGGCTTCTCTTTGTAGCAAGAGCTATTCAGGGACTAGGATCATCTTTTGTTCTTATTTCTTGTAAGTGTTGTTTGATGTTGGAGTAATTTTATTGTCTACAAGTTGACAGTTGATGTTAAATAGATTTGAAGGAGTATAAAGAAAAGCTATGGCAGGAGTATTAGGGTTTTCTCCAGCTTTTGTTGTCATTGGGTTTGTTGAAAGTAGCTAGATATTTTTTGGTGCCCGTCACTGACAACCTTCTTAGTTTATAGATGTGACATAGGTCTTTCTGTGTTTGAAATTGTTCCTGTGAGGGATCCTTTATATACAATATAGTTATGCAGAAACTGAAGATATGCAGAAGTTGTCTCGCCTGCAAAAATGACAATAGTAACAACCAATGAACTTCTGTACAGTACATGTAATTAACTCTTTACACCCAAGCAGCCAAGCATCAGTCTGGATATTCTCCATTTTGTTTCCTATGCTTTTCCTAAGCTGTTGACAAGGAGAATTTCATAAAACCGTGGTACAAATTCAAATTCATTGATTTATCACTTCAACAGGTTTAATATGAACCCACATAATGACCAGCTCCTAATTGGCTTGTTAGCTCAGCTGGTAGAGCACTGCACTGGTATCACAGAGGTTATGGGTTGAAATCCCATGTGGGCCTTAATTTTTTTCAGACCTTATTTCCATCACTACAATGCAATGATAAGTAGGGCTTATTACTGCAAGGATCGCTTTCATACATTTCAAGGAGAATTTGTTAACAGTCAAGAGCCTCTTTAGTTGGTGATCATTTCCTAAATATTCTCATGACCTGAATGTTTGATTAAGGGGTGATGTTTTGGCGAGAAATTATGTGGTAGTCATTCCTGGGGATCCAAGAGTTAAAAGAAATAGGCAACAATACAAAAGTGGAGTTTTATGAAATCTGTTACAGTAAGGCTCTTGTAAGTTTCTTTAAAAGCTGTTTGTTTGTCTTAATTGCTTTTTTTGTTGTTGTTGTTGTTGTTTGACTGATGTTTTAAGGTTTAGCAATGCTTGCCGCTGCCCACCCTGATGATAATGAGCGAGGGACAGCAATAGGAATAGCAATGGGAGTGACAGGGCTTGGAGTCCTAGGTTTGTGTTAGTAAACTTGTAATTAAAAGCAAATGATTATCTTCTTAAAGACTGTTTTCCTTTGGTTTTCATTATTTTGTGATTAGTGTTTTCTGTTAACAACTGAAGAATCCTATTTAATACTGATAATTTACTGGGCTTTTTCAATTTTTTCTGTTCATTAATTGTCATTGATTCCTTAAATAAGTGGTCAATTGTTAACATGATTTTACCTGGTTACAGTGTAACCATAATTGGCTGGGCAATGGATCACCCATGCAAAAATATATTATCATGTGTCATGGAGGAAAACAGGGTCTTATTTAAAATCCTATAGATCTGTCCAAAGAATAACAATTTAAGCCATTAAGTGTCAACTGCTATAAAACTCAATTAATGCTGAACAACTAAAACTAGTGTTCAAGAGTACAAGTCATTATTAATTGCCATCAAAGTCACAGTCAAAATTGACATTAGCAAACCCATCTATATTACTGCGAGCAGTTCATGAGACTCAAGGGAAGATGACAAAACGCAGAGCCCTACTCCATGGAGTACCCTATGGAGTACCTTAATGGAGTACCCCTAAAAGTCATGTATTGGTCAAATAAAATATTTTATGAACAATGTGAATCGTTTAGATGTACATATCCTAAAATATATCGAGCTTCCCAGCTCTCCGAATGTCACAGTTTGATACAATCCAGTTTTTGGGGGACAGTTGACTAGGGCTCTCAGTCTTACTGGTTCCTCCATTTTGGTTCTACTGCTGTGTAATGAGTCCTTTGACGAGGAGATAAACAACTCCATGTGATGAACAAAACCCACTGTTTCGATTTCTGCATGAGGTAAAATATTTAAGCTTACTGCATTTCCCAGATCAACAACTCCAGTCGGATTTATTTGCTGACCCGTCACTGTTTTTTTTTTTGTTTGTTTACATACCTCAATTCTATTGTGCTACAAATAGATGGGTGAGGAGAAGCTCAGTTTAAAGATAGGGATTACCTTTTTAATTCTCAACCTATGAATGTAAGCTTGTATCCTCATCGTTTCGCACATTTAAGAAACCCATGAGGCCATGTGTTACTAGATGGAGCGCCACACTTCTTACAGACACCACACATAAACAGGTATTTTGGAAGACCTAAAACCCATTGCAGAATGAAGGTTGTCCCTCCTTTTGGCCTCTTGAAGATCACATGAAAATAGATCGTAGTCTGCCTATTAACGATAACGCTCATGGATGCTAGCATCATTAAAGCTCTCCATTGGAAGTGGTCAGCAGTTTAATGTTAATTTCAAGATGGTGGTCAATTCATGTACTACATCGAACTGCGACAATCGGAGAACTGACAAACTCAAAATATATCAGGATATGTACATCTAATCGATTCGCCATGTTCATAAAGTATTTTATTTGACTAATACATGATTTTTAGGGGTACTACATCCAGGTACTCCATAGGTTACTCCATGGACTAGGGCTCCGTGTTTTGTCATCTCCCAGACTCAAGAAGAACTCAAAAAAAATATCCTATGACCAAACATTGAATTCTAGGCAATGTTGTGAGTGTTAAAAGTCCTAGCTCCTCTTTGGTATTGAAACAAAAATTGTTTTTTACATTCATAGCTGGGCCCCCATTTGGAGGATTGTTTTACAGTATTGGAGGAAAGGGCCTTCCATTCTTCATACTTGCTGGTTTAATTTTTTTAACATTTGGTTAGTATATAATTATTATGTTTTTATTAATGGTTCCATCATTTTTAAATTCTCTAATTATGACCATCACTTAGTTCGGGGAAGGTTGCTCTAATTTATAACATCCCTCGTGTAACCCTAAGATAAAAGAAAGTTATCACATTTTCCTTTTGTTTTACTTCAAGGGTACAGTTTGTGCCTAACAGAATTGAGGTAGTGTAAAATTTATTAATATATATCCTATCTATTTGGAAAATTGATACTTGAATTTAAGGGCTGTTTAAATCACTAAATTTAATGGTTAGTACACTAACATTCTGATACAGATAATTTCTTTGTTTTGTCATTAAACAATTTTCAATTCAGTTAATGTACATGTATTTACTTGTGTATAAGTCAAACTTGTGTATAAGTCAAACCCCCATTTTTAAGGTCAAAAATGGATTTTCATCATTTCCAGCACTTGCTTTTATCACCATGATTTAAGCAAACACAAGCACTTTGATTTACTGGAGAAGTACTTTACCATTATTTTTTAAATCGCATTGAAAATATCTTCTTGCTTTTAACTGACCTTCATCTTAATTTTGAGTTTGAAAGGAGATTTTAGTAGTACAAAGATTCACCGAAGAGCTTCAATGGATTGCACATAACAAAAAAGACTGCGTGACAACACCATTTACCAGGTCACCAAGCTTCTGTAATTGTTCAGTGAAAACAAAAGTTCTGCACTGTAAATAGCAGCAAAGCTGTGTTTAAGCCACTTAAAAATTCATTATTTCAAACTTTTTTGTGGATGAAGAATGTACTGAAAACTGACAACTCAAACACAATAAGAACTGGTTTCTTAAACTCGTGTTTCCAAATGGACTTCTGGCAATTGTTATGTTCATTTCTTGGATTGCTTGGCTCAGGTCTTTGTGTATGACCCGTGTTTAAGTGGAGGGTGATTTTTTGGGCTGTATTTTTGGTCATAAAAGGTTGACTATGCACAAGTAAATACAGTATATGTTATTTACCTCTATATATATTTTACTGTTTGGCTACAATGAGTGGCAAAACTGGTTTGCATGCCTCCTCTTAGTCGGTGGTTGACCTCCACTCAACACAATGAACAGAAAGCTTGTAATTCACCTCTTATGAGTTACTTTAAAATCTCTCCTTCCTGCCTCCCCCCCCCCCTCACTTGACCTCCCACTCCACCCCCCACTCCACCCCGAAACGATGTTGGTAATATCAGGCAAAATTGACACAGGGAAGACAAAATGCAAGTTACGGAAAAAATATCAAAACATTGTAGAGCCTGTTAAGACTTTTGCCACTCATTGTAACTAGGGCATGGTAAACAGATTTATTATACAGCTGGCAGTGCCTGTGGGTAAAGTGAAGCAAATACTGTGTTCTGATTGGCTACCCAAGCAGGCAAGATAGGCCCATCTTGCCTGCTCGGGTTTGCCTGCTCGGGTTTGCCTGCTCGGGTTTGCCTGCTCGGGTTTGCCTGCTTTGATCCCGTGCAAGATAATCATTGTGTGGAGCAGCATATACTGAATTTACTTTTTCAGTGACTGTGATGAACAAAGTCATCAAGAAAAAAACAAAGGACTCTGGTGGGGTTATTGTGCTCCAAACACAGAGGGGTCCCTCTCCCAGCTCCTGAAGTAAACAAGTCATTAATTTTTAATAATTAAAAGCAAAATCTTTTTGCTATATGATAAAACCTTTCTTGACCAAGCTTGTGTGGTCAAGAGGGCTGGTTATTAGCCTTGTTCCTTTTTTGAGTTTTAATGGACCTCAACTTCATCTTGGTCCATAAAAATGCAAAAAAGAACTTAGCCAATATCCAGCCATCTTGACCTCACGCATGGTCAAAAATGCTCATCTAATAATATGTGCAGTCCTATCATTATTAATTTTGATTTGCCACTGTGACACTTATTCTTCAATATCTTGCTAATTAAATTGTAGATGTATGCTATTTATCATGAGCAATGTTGACTCTTGACTTTGATCCTAGGAAATATGACTTTAAAAAAAATAAGCAGTGTGGTCTTTGTAGAAATGCAATATTTGGTTCACTTTAATTATTTTCTCCCCTTAGTGTTGGTGGTTTTTGCCCAGAAGCCAGTTATGCCAAAATATGTAAGTTATGGTGAAATTTGTCATCCATAATGAAGTATTTGTTATGAAACACCTCTTACTTACTGTTTTTGAGGTTGGCACTGTATGTTATAGACCCAGTTGTTTTCACCCAGATGGGCTGTAAATCTGAAGGGAAAAAGCAAGGCTCGGTGACTTACAGTACGGATGGAGAAAACAGATCTCTCTGTTCAAATAGAGGTGTAATCAAACAAAACAAAGTCATTTGAATTTAGTGGGCTCTGCAGTGATTTATGGCCCACTAGATTGCCCAATTGTAGTGCGAGCACCAACACAGAGATAAAATAATGCTCAGTATCTTTTACCACACATACTACACATCCTGATATTGTTGAATGAATGCTTGTGATGGATATTATACTCATGATTGCACAAAAATAAATTTCATGCAGCTATAGACTTTACCTGTGTGAGTGATACTCAAATCGTATACGAATTCTTGTTTTTGTTGGAAGACAAACTCAGGCAAACTCAAAGCCTTCAGACCTTTCTGAGAATCTTATTTTCAAGAAATTGGATATTGTATATTTTTTTGCAAGCACATTACTGGTCTGCATATGACTTTATTTTTAGTATCTACTTACAAATCTGTCTCTCACTATATTTTGAAGCCTTTATTTTTAGTATCTTCATACAAATCTGTCTCTCACTATATTTTACTCAGCATATGACTTTATTTTTAGTATCTTCATACAAATCTGTCTCTCACTATATTTTACTCTGCATATGACTTTATTTTTAGTATCTTCATACAAATCTGTCTCTCACTATATTTTGAAGCCTTTTCATACTGATATTTCAACTGATACTAGTGTATGATATCAAAATATTACACACCTGTAAATAAATGCTGAAAATATTGCTATTTAAGCTATCAATTTAATGTATAATTATAGCTGTTCATTTTTAGACAGAAAAACCCACCCTCAAGGACTTGCTGTCAGATCCTTACATTCTAATTGCCAGTGGTAAGTTAGCTTTAGATAACTTGTTACTGGTACCTTGAGTTTGAAGAAGGCTTGGATATTTTTTAAACACTGAACCTCTGATTAATTAAGAAAACATTAAAATGTCAGGATGAAGTTTTTACATCTATCCGCCCAATTGCAGCAATCTTCCTTAAGTTTTGAATTGATTGATTCGCAATACTGAAGTTGAGAACTGAGATGAGGAAATAAGCGTGGTAGTCCTATCATTACTACGGTAACTGGCAACAAGAGAGTTGATCAATCTGCCTCTTGTTGATTTCGTTATGTGGAATCTAAAAGCAGTGTATTGCTTCTGCCAGTAGAACAAATTAAAGTAAGACAATTCATGTGTCTGCCAAGCGAAATTTTCTTTATTCAAATTGTACCTAATTACTGTCTTCAATTTTCGTGTACATCGTTTTACTCTTTGCCTGTTTAAAAGTATATTCCCAATTTTCTGAATTGTGTGATTCAGAACACAGAGGTTGAAAACTAAGGTGAACAAAATCAGTAGTTTTATTATCACTAACCAGCTTTAAAAGAGTGAACTTGCCACTGACTAATTTCTCCAAACTAACATCATAACAATCGTGTGGCAGACAGTAAGGAAAATTACTTATGAGATCTTGGCAGTGAAAGGGTGAGAATTGAACTAGAACTAAACCAGGTCAAATTTCCCAAGGGTTAACTATGTAAGACGTTTTAGCAAACATCTCTGCTTATCTAAGGACTGAGGAGATTTTAAGTAGTCATGACACATACTTGTTTATAGGTGCTGTCTGTTTCTGCAACATGGCATTTGCTCTTCTGGAACCAACATTACCCATATGGCTGTTAGAGACTATGGATGCTAAGGAATGGCAGATAGGTAAGAATAAAGGGGTACATTGAACACTTTGAAAAGCCATCCCCACATCCTGGTTGGAGGGCTTTCAATATTCTAGGACCTGCAGACTGGGAGCCTAAAAGAGATGAGAGGCTTGTTATAGAGGGGGATTATGAAAGAGGGGATTAAAAAGTGCCCAAAAGAGACATTCTTGTCCTTCTAAATTGTTACCCAGCTTAACAGGCATATATAAAGAGGTCCAAAGGAAGAGAAATAGAAAAACAGCTTAGCATGTCTAAGCATGTTTACCTTTCTCTGGCTATCTGACTGACTTTGACTTTTTTTCTTTGAATGCAATGCAACACTCCTATGCAGAGGAGTTTTTCCAGTTATTGTGATGAAACTTTAAAATTCTGTCAAGGAAAAGAAATGTATGGTTTCACATTATTTTTCCCTGAAAGTTTACCAGTAAGCCTCCACTTGGTGTGCAAGACCCAGCTTTTCTCGGCTGGGTCCAAAATCCATAACATTTGCTATAGGAATGGATGCAAGTTAATTGGCTTCATTACAACTATTGTTATTTATCATTCAACAGGTGTGATCTTCCTACCTTCAACTGGGGCATACCTCATAGCCACACCACTGTTAGGAAAATTGGGCAATGTGATAGGCAGGTCTGTAGAGGTGATGTTTTATGTTTGAGTGTATGTGCATGGTTTGGTTGTTTGTTTATGTCCTAACTTGATTTCCGAAAAAGTCGCTAGGGAAATCGAAAGCAGGAAAGAACTCTGGATGATGAGCGGATCATGGCGAGAGGAAGGGGAGAGAATCCCAAGGGGTGGGGGGTTAAAGGATGTCCGGGTGTGGGGACGAGGGAGAGAGGGAGAATTTCAAGGGGTGATGGTGCCAAATGAGATTTGGAGAAGATAGAGGTAAAGAGGCTTTCAAACTCTGAGCATGTAAAAAAAAAAAAATTCTGTCCACTTCACTACCTTACACACTGTATTTAAACAAACACGATTGGTTATTGATTGTAGCATACCGATCCCGAGGAGACTAGCTTATTTTGTGAACGGTTGTGAACATAGCATATCATATATTTGAACTGCGGATAGTTAAATGAATGAGATTGGTCTTAAAGGTAATGAACACCAGTTAGGCAGTTGTGAAAATGAAACCTGAAAAGAAATTAGGTCTGTACGGAAGTTGAACCCGGGTCCACTGCGATCTTACCTCCTCTACCAACTGGGCTAACAAGCCAACTGAGAGCTGGTCATTTTGTTGGTTCGTAATAAACTCGTAGCTTTGTTCTCACCACTGCTTTAAGTGCAGTAGAGTCATCAGTGTGGAGATCACCCTCATTCATTTAGCAAGTTTCATCTTAGACAGATCACTTAGGGTTCAAATGGAATAAACTGTGAGCTCCAGAGAGACGATGAGTGGTAAAATTCTGTGTTAAAATTCCCCGAGGACAAGTCTTATCCCTACTCTGGAGTGATCCTCTTTTACTTTGTTGTCTATTTCAGGTGGCTTGCATCTCTGATTGGTCTTGTGTTAGTAGCTGTTAGTTTATTTGTGGTGAGGATTTCCTTCCCAGTTCAATTGAAAGGTTCAAAGTTGCCGAGGCATGGTACTGTCGCATTTAACAGCCTTAGCCTTTTTCTGTCGCTACTTTTGGCTACCACTGGGTAGCTAAATGTTGTACTGGTTATAAACTTTTTGAATGGAGTAGTGACAAATGTAAGAAAAATTTCAATGAAATATGGATACGGTAGGCCACCTGACTTCTCTCTTGCCGATCCCGTGGAGTCTCGATCCGCAAATTTCCTTTAGAGAAACAATCCTGCAAGTTAAAACGCCACAGAACTTTACCACCTGTAGACCAATTGAATAAAAAGGAAAAAAGAGCACACTAGGCAGGGGGTAATTCGAGAGGTTTTTTTGTTCAATTACCTTCCAAAATTTCCGAGCCGAAATCGAATGATATTTCTCCGATGTGCAACGAGCAAGCTCTCTCGCTCGAAGGGTGATTCCATCCCTCCCTCCCCCCCCTTACCCACGGGAGAGCTTGCTCATATGTCTCTTATGGGTAGAGTCAGAGGAAGGTGAAAATGTTGTGCTTCCTTCATCTTAAACAGAAAGATCGTTAGCAAGTAGTAAGAAGCAGAAATTTGGGTCATTACGACCCACACATTTCTTTTCGCAAAAGCAAAATATCAAACATCCGCTTGATAACACTCCCAAAAACTTTTCATGCTTCGCGGTAGTATTGATAAGCGGCGGTTTCCTGTTTCTGGGATCGTTGCTTTCGAAACTCCATGTGTCCCGCGGAGAGACAACCTCTAATGCGATTGCCAACACATTCAAGTGATTAATCATTTCATGAAGTCGCGGAATGGAAAGTAATTAACAAAAACACACAATGTTTTCTTTCTCTTCAGCTCTTTTTTCTTTTGTCACACTGTTTACAGGTTCCGGTTGCGAGGACCCTAGCTGCCCTTGTCGCCCCGCTGTTTGCCCTTGGCTTTTGTATCGGTGAGTTCAGACCGGATATAATTTAGTTCATTCTTTTACGTTTTTTACGTCTTTCTATGCTCCGCCTTTCTCAGAGGGGAGTTTGTGCAGAAGTTCAAACACTGCAGGTGACTGGATAAAAACTTATCTTGCCCGAAAGATATCAATTTTTACATCTGAAAGAAAGGAAAAACATTTTTTCAGCGCGGTTTATTACACTTTATCAGCGACTTCAATTTTCGATAAAAATCTTTCCGACATGCTACAAATTTAGATAAGGACGTATAGCCATTTAAAGGTGCCCCTACTCGTGAGGGAATCTGTTCTCGAGCAATATTCCAGCGTGGGTTATTTTTGTAGTCAATTAAACTAATCGTTGTTTTCATGAAAGATTTTTATCGCTTTTGAGCACGAGGTATGATATTTTGTCTTGAGTTACCACGGGCGTGAAGTGTTGGCTAATGGAGGTTAAGTGTGCAGTCAAGTGATTCAAGAGTAACCCACTGTGATGTGATTCGAACCTGGCACGCAACTTTGTTGACAGTCGGAAAAATATTACACGTTCAGTCCTGAACATAGCGAGACACTTTTCTGTAACTAAGCACTATTGTATGCAGCCCACTGTGATTAGGTGGCTTCAGTTAGAACCTCCCTCTCTAGAGGAAGATTTTCGGCGCACTTGTTGTAATTTTTTAGCTTGGTTCAATGGGTTTCATGAGGGTCTATTCTCAAGAATAACTAAGTTGTGAAAGGCAACTGAATCAGGCATGACGATTGATTTGAATGAAACTAAATGAAGCCTCTCAAGACTATTAAGATAGTGACCTAAATCAAAAGTTGTCATTTCAAAATGCTCTGATTTCTGTACGTGTGCGTGTGTCAAGCAGTAGAGCCTTTAAAAATGGTTTTTTGATTTTCAACAGTCCTTTATTACCCTCTTGTTGGAAGATGTAAGTTAAGAGAACTGCGGTGGCCTCGCCTGGGGCCGGTGCCTTCTAATAGCTAAATTACTGAGCTAATCGTTCTCTTTTGTAATAATACGGTTAACTAATTGTCAACGAAACCTCTCATTCCTTGATGGTGTGTAGGAATGGTGGATACTTCCATGGCTGCCACCTTGGCCTACCTAGTAGACATTAGGTAAGTGATAATGAGTTCATATCCTTGTTTTTGTACGACTGCAGGTAGATACACCGAGATGGTGATATGCTTTAGATTTCTAAAGATGGACTCCTAATGTCTCCCTGACCCTCCCCCCCTACTCCCTACCCCTTCCCTGACACGTTCGGGTTCATTTAAGAAACGGATGACAGGTTTTTCTAATACATCGCTTTCTTGTTTTCTGAGAGAACTTTCTATGTACTGTTTTCATACGCCAGTTCCGTTTTTTTTTTTTTTTTTTTATCTTGAATCGTTTGGCCCATGTTTGTAGGTTGGTGTGCTTGCTGCAGCTACTCACATGTTTACTGATATCGAAAGCCATACTTGAGCGACATCTTTTTGTCAAGTGTCATTGGAAAGGGTACCTTAACCTTTAACTCTGCTTTCCCTCACAGGCACCACATCTTCTGAGGCACCTTTACAATGCCTTTTTTAAGTTTCTCACCGGGGTAACTTGCTGACCGTAACAGACCAATCTTGGATAAATTTTTTACCCAAATTTGACATATGTAAGAGCTTCGACCCTTAAAAAGATTTGTACTTTTATTCCTTTAGTCACGAATTTTTGTGAACAACTTTTGATATGGTTTTGTTTCACTATCACTCACCACACTGAGTTTGGACAGTATTCAGCAGTGTCATTTTCCCTCTCCTTTAGACACGCCTCTGTATACGGCGCTGTATTTGCTATTGAAGATTTTGCAGCCTCAGTCGGTTTCGCTTTTGGTATGTACTCTTAGTCCCTGGCTAAACCAATAAACATGCAAATTAATTTGAATGAATTAACGTTTTATAGTCACTGAAGTCCAGGATAAATTTTATCTCGTATACGGATCTTAGTAAAATTGAATTTTATGAAGGTGAAGATCCTGAATGATTTTTACCTGTTTTTGCAGTTTCCTATTGGCCCAACATCAGAGTTTTCAACAACTGACTTTTGCGAGGTGTTCTAGCATGTATTTCTTTAAAATATTATCCTTTTCTTTTTTTTTTTTTGTAATAACCTCGAACTAATCGACGGCTAATTGGATTTTCAGGACCACTCCTTGGAGGGGTAATTGTATCTGAAGGAAGTTTTCCATGGTATGGAATTATGTCAGTTTTGCTGACGAAATTCTGCTGTATTGTGTGATCTTCGGCCCGGGTTGGGATGTAGAAAGTCCCGATAAGCACTGTTACTGGTGACTGGGACTGAGAGTTCAACGCCCCGAGCAGAAGTTATCATCAAAGTAAAGAACTGTATATCAACTTGCGATTGGTCAGTTGTGATCTGTTAGAAAAGTTCTGATTAGCTTTTCCGTCCATTTCTGGGGTAATATTATGTGGATAACATGAACAACTCGCTTCTCTTTTTTGAGGAAAAAATTTAAGCGAGTAAAGTGCGAAAAGGGTTTTTTCTTTTCGTTTTAAGGCTACTCCTTTCCAAAGTCAGATTATTTTCGCAAAATATCACGCGACAGCAGAACAATTTCGTCTCTCCGGCAGCTTCTTGTTCAGACAACGACTCATGGTTACGTAATTCTTTGCTAAACTACACGAAAACTGCCGATTCTTGTATTAATCCAGTGAGTTAACTTGGGATAGATAGCCCACTGCCTATCGCCTACATTTTACGTGCCAAACAATTCTTTTTCTTCCTCCACGCCGCGACTGTTTATTGTTTCCCGTTAACTTTGAGCTCAGGGTACTGAAATTTCTCAGCGAACTCTACATTTTGCTACTTTAGGGGCCAGGCTAAGGCGCAGTTGACCGCCGTTAACTTACGTTCGTCAAGCAAATGAGAAAGGAAGGGATGACTAAGAACCCGGAATATTTTAAACGGGAATACCTCATTCTTTAATTAAGTATGCTTCTCTCTTATCACTTGTTCTTTTAGGCTTCTGCATGGATTAGCGATTCTGAATCTTCTTTTTGCCCCTCTCCTTGTGTTTCTGAGAAACCCACCGTCCAAACATCAATTATTACAAATTGAGGACGCAGAAGGTAGAATTAATAGACGTAACACAATTGTCACTATTTGTTGTTTCCCAGAAGTCGTTTGCAATTACTTAGTTGCAGTTTCCTTGTAGCGTTTTGAGGCATTTTGAGCAGGTCATTGAAAATCGCGCCTAACTAGAACGAGGCCTTGAAATAAAAAGAAAATTGTTATGGAAGAGGAAAAGGATGGAAAAGGTTAACACCGACGGATTGCTAGTTTTGACGATCTCGAAAACTTTTCTACCTTGGTGTTGGTTCATGAAACCAAAGATTAAGCGTGGAAGGAACTTGTGTTTGAGTCAATTACCGAATGGGGGGCACAAACTTCTTCCGACTGTAATAACAAGATAGAACAATTTTCAATGGAGTGTCGAAAGTAATCCAGGACTGCTCAGGTGTTTTTTTTTTTACTTCGCTCTATGATTGGTCTAGAAAACTCGCGCCACTCTCTCCACCAATCAGATGCAAAACTAAACCCAATCACGACTTGGTTTACCCGCGTTTTACCGCGCTTTAGGCGGTTGCCTTGTTTCTAATTTGAGTTTTCATTGGTTATTTATGGCAATTTCCTTTCTTTTGATTGGCTGTTGTCATTAATTTGATTTTGGTTTCACGATGCTCAATCGAAAAGCGCTCTTTGGAGTTATACATACGGTGTAGAGTTGCAGTGATGCACTGAATTTGTCCATTGTACGCAGTAATACGCCCTAGATATTGGACCCCTTTTTACGTTTATTAGTAGAATTGAAGAATGCCTGTAATTCAGTCAAAAATAACTTGAGGCATCTTTGAATCCCATAAGGAAGTCGAGATTTTCCGCATTGCGGTTGTATGCTCTACCCCCCTTGGCTACCCCAATAGTAACGAAACAAGGAGACCCTCCTTGGCTACCCCAATAGTAACGAAACAAGGAGTGTAATATAATTTAGTAAATCTTCTTGGATCGTTTAACCAAAGGCCAAGTCGTTACAACTTACAGCGAATTAGATAATAGAGAAGAAAATTAAGAAGGTAATAGAAATCTGGTGAAAAAAACGAAAACAACGAGCAAATATAGTCGAGGTTTTATTGCTTTTCCTTCTGAGTGATTAAGAGGGTGACACAAGATTGTAATACTAATCTCGGAGCGAATTGAGAAAAGCAATGCAATTCCGGATTGTAATGTCGACACTTAACTGCAATTGCCGCATATTTGGTTACTATACAACTGTATTACACTTTTAACAGGATTTGACCCCTAAGTCCTTGTCGTTCTGTGCACACTTAGCTTGTCGTGTTTAGCTTTCCGGAATGAATTCTAATCCACTTAGATGCATTTAGACGGCAATTATAGAAAGCTTTGACAACTCTCTGTAGCCATCTGTAGATATTACTGCTTAATTTTCAACTAACAGGTTATATAGAAGATGTTACTAATTCTGAATTGAGTAACGGAAAGTTCTCATGGGTTTTCTTTATAATCTGAAGTAAAATAGATCTTTAAACATATTACGGTTATAGCAGTCTTTCAGATTTAGACCCTATACCATCATCTACATCTATTATCAGTAGCTAATGGGCTTGAGATTTTTAATATCCTTTTTGGATCGTTGCCTACACAATTTAACCTGTTCAGGGTAATTTAATTAGGCCGGCTTCAAAATCTGTTCAGTTTTACACTTTGTGATGGTTTCAGTTTCAGGTATTGATGAACAAATAGAGAACGCGGAAATATGAGAAAGCTGTGAGTGAACGTTTGGAGAGATTTGCCAGAAAGTAAGTTTTAATAATAGCTTACTTTTAAGTAGGTTAGTCTGTGTTGATCCGGGACTTAAAAGTTCCAAAGTTTTGTCGCGATTAACGTAATTATAGCCGTCACTTCTGCTGAAGTGATCTTAGCGTTTTACTTGCAAAAATAGATATCTCTTGAAGTACGGTTCAAGTGTTCGTTCGTGCTCCTGTAGTAAGTTGGGAGAGCTTCGAGTTGCACAACACTCGAAAGTCGTATCAGTTGATACTGAAACAGTAGAGTGCTAAATTTATTTTCCTTCTTTAACGCTTCCGTTGCCGTTATTTTTAAATCAGCACAAAGGACTTTAGACTTTTCGGGGTGCTGAAGTTCAACGACGCGTAGCAGGGGAACAAATTTAGTATCAATTCATGCTGAACTGGAACCTAATTCTTTCTTAATTTTGCAAATACACCATCGAGATCTTTTCAGACTCACTGACAGCTTTCATTACTAGCGTAACAGAATTTAAAAACTTCTTGTTTGCTATTTGCTCCCTTCTTGTTGATCTTAATTTGTTTTTGTGACTGGTGCCGACGGAGGGGGAAACGCACATCGGAAAGTTTGAATGTAATCCTTGCAATTAGGGGGAAATAAACCTCTGTGTCAACTCAGTCACAAACAATTAAACACTGCAGTGTTTTTGCTTCCTTGATATTTGTGATAGCGGTTGAACTAAAGGTAGACCGTTAAGTGTTACTCACGAACCAAGTGGCCATCAGAGCGTATCTCGGTTTCCATAGCATTAATCGACTATGACAAATGGTACTTCTATTTCTCTCTTCCCTCCCTGGAATGTTAGACCCTAACTTTTCGTCCAGTTTCCCTCACACTGAGTTCGCCGATCTTTTGGTTGGTTAGCGGTTCTACGAGATTAAAGGGTCTTGCCAAATAACAAAACACAATCACCTTGTACATTTTCTGAACATTAATCTTTTTATCTGGAATCCACCGCGTTAACCATTTTCGCCTTTTAAAATATGTCGCCCACCCTACCACCTTAACCCAGTATATGACTCCACTCCCCCCTCCCCCTTCCTCACCCCAGTATATGACTCCACTCCCCTCTCCCCCTTCCTCACCCCAGTATATGACTCCACTCCCCCCTCCCCCCTCCTCACCCCAGTATATGAGTCCACTCCCCCCTCCCTCTTCCTCACCCCATCCTTGGCCTTCTATCGTGTGGTCACTGTAGACCCTAAGCTCGTTCATTCTTCAGTATAGAAGACTTGCAGGCTTTATTCACATCTGTTTTCACTTATTTGTAGGACACAAATCTGAAAAGAAGAACGAAGAAGAGACAGAACTGGCAGCTGTTGCTGTCCCAGCGTCTTAATCTGGCCCAAATGAAATCTGAGTCGTATTTTATCATAACATAGTTGAATTGGCTTCATTACTTCACCTCACTAAAGCTTGATATTTGAAAAATGTTTACGAGTTTATATTAAAGGTGTTTTTGAGCGAAAGCCACATGAACTGAACATTCAAAACAATTATTCTTGCTTTCATTATTATCATTATTATTATTATTATTATTATTATTATTTCAACATTTGAAATCTGCATGATAAAAGAGGTAAGTTTCTAAAGAAACGGTGGTGGTGTGTCGGTGAGGGAGTGTAACGAGATAATTTGGTTTCATAAACTGAGTTAATAATGTAATTTGGCCACCGTAAAGAGTTTCTAAGCTGACGTTTCGAGCATTAGCCCTTCGGCAGAGCTAAATCTGCAGAATGGCTTAAAATAGGCCACTTTTGATAGACTAAATTTCTAACATGGCAAGGAGGAATTAAACAAAAGAAGTTACTTATTCATCCCTCAACCTCGTTATGATTTCTTTCGTTTAGTTCCCCAAGCCTCGGAGCCAAGTTTCAATTTTTTTATATGGCCTATTGATTTTTGGTTGTTCGCCAGATGCTTGATGGGAAGTCGGCTCCAGTGGTACACCAAACGCAACCAAAAAATATTTTTGTTGTCAAGAGGGAATCGATCGTCTGCGGTCCAACGTCGAAAAACATTGTACTAACGTGTTTAAAGGATTTCCCACCCTTCCTTGCAAGGAATCGTTATATTAGATCCCCAAATCCGGTGTGAAAGGCCACGGGAACGGAAAAAAACTAAGACAAACTACAGAATCTGCCAAATTAATTCAGTTATCAGTGTCACTTCCTAATATGTCAAAGACCAAAAAGTCTTTGATGTTGCCTTCATTGAATCTTTTCTAGATCCCAAACAGAATTTTAAAGTCATGTTTTTGATGAGCGGAAACTTCCCCATCTCTTCCCCTCAGTATTTCTCAGATCCAGAGCGGGACCTTCTTGTCCTGAAGTATCATCCGTCACCTGAAACTTTTTTGACCTTACGAGCCCCAGTAGAACATATGTGTCGGACGTCTGTGTTAAAAAAGTTGGTTTCGAATCTTTCTTCCAGCTTGAAATCTGCAAGTTGATGAAGGTCGTTAAGATCAACCAGTAAATCCGTGTAATTATAAAAGGTTTTTAAGAATTTCTCTTGAAAAAGTTTATTTGAATGACAAAGTGAAACCTGAAAGTTACATCACACAACTGGCAATGATGTTTGTACGCGCGTGTAAATAGTGAACTGGTGTTTACATTCTTCTCTACTCGAGTTTTCGAGATCAAACATGAACAAATAGTCTGTCAAGGGTAGAAATGAACCCTGCCGGATACCAAATTCCCGTTAAACGCTACAAAACGAGGATCACCAGATCTACTCAACAATTTTCTCATATAAAATTGTTCTTGATTGCAGTTAAGGGGATCGATTTGGCAGAGTTCATCATTAGCCATTAGCACTCTTAAAATAGCGCCAGGTTTGACACCTTTCTGTTTCTGTTTGACGCTTGAGGTGGGCAGATGTTAATCATAATTCACAAAACCTGTGAAGCGTAGGAGGCTTGGCTTATCTCTGTTTATTTAGTGTCGCAAACAAATGTTTGATGGACGTGACCAGAAATCCTTTCTCAAAAGAAGGATTTGGATTTCTTGGACAAACAAAGTAATTTGCTGGCTTTGATTGACAACTCTTTAGAATTATGGTGGCTTCTTTTTTCGCGGATTGGTAAAGGTGTTGTACTTTTCTGCTGAGAGACTGAACTCTTAACTTACACAGGTTAGGCCCGGAGAACGATTTTTATCAGTTACAGTTTTCAAACCCTGTCACGTTCTAGGCCCAAGGTCAGCCTGTTCATTATGTCTCTTAAGACAAGTTCAGTCTGTTCTCAGTTTCTCTGTGATTAGTGTGAAATTATAGTCTTTTCTCGATGAGTTTGACTTTCTTGGAAATGTAAATATTTCTTAACCGGTTGATGTTGTCCAAACCTAACTAAACACGAATCGAGGGACTGAAGATTCCAGTGAACAAGATCTTACATCAACTCGTCAATTTGTCAGGATCATATTGCTCATGTTTTGCATATTTTAAGAGTAACGATTTTTAGTATTTTAGAACGATCGCTATTCAAATTGGACGACAGTATATTTTTATCACGCCTATAACAAGACATCTTTAAAGTGCTGCATTTTCGAGCGATAAACGCTGATAGAGATGATAACCCTCTAATATTAACTCGACCAGTACCGTACCGTATATTTTGAAGTCGCCGAAAGAAAGTTTTGAAAATACGAAAATAGCAAGACTGTTGCTCGCTAGGTTAACGACTATCTTTTCTGGAGGAAGTGGGGGGGGGGGGGGGGTGCTCGCAAACAGCATGAACACATCTGCGGAGATCTTGTCGAAAGAAGTCAATGAGATGACTTTTATATTATTAAAAGCAATCAATGCAACTCTCTCTCTCATGTTGATTTCTTGCTTGCTTTAAAATCGACAACTCCTGTATACATGGCGAGAGGTTATGGCAAAGAACTGTAGTCCGATTGATCTCCATAAGAAGACAACTCGTGCATTCACATAGAAAAATGTTCGAAGATTCCGGATGATACGTTATTTAATAAACAGAAAACTATCCCACCATCATAGTTATATGTTATAAGTGAACTACCAACCAGTAGAATTGAGAAAGGAAATTAGTTATCAACGTGTGAGTTAGCAACTTAACTTCAAGATTTCGAAAGGCAAACAAAGATTTAGGGAAAGGAAAATTTGAAGATGTTTTGTCTCTATTTTCTCGTGATTACAGCACTGCCACAGGTGATTTTCTGTAAGCTGTGGTGATGTAATGACACAAATAACCCGGGCTTCTGATTGCTAACCAAATCGCTTCTATTTCAAGGGGATTCCCATAATAAAGTTGTTTTCATTATTTTCACACTATGTGGTGCCGTCTTTTGAATTGCTTTCCAGTCAGGAACCGTATTTAGTCACGATTAAACTCGTTTACAATATCACCAGGTGTTTTGGGCCAGTAAAATCAAAGGTGTGACAAAAGAAAATGGTAGCCAAAAATAGCAAACTTATTGAAGTCACACACACATTGGACATCAACAAATATTTCCAGGTAATGACAAAAAAGCTTTTCAAGTTTAGAGGTAGATTGTGAAACGAAGTGCATTGAAAGCAAAGTTTTCTAGTGTGAGGGAAACAGAACTAGTGTTGCGCACTTCCGGTTGTTCAGAAACACAACACGACCCTCGTCAATTATCCCGTCTACTCTGTGATCATTGTTAACTTATGACAGCTCACTTGTCAAATTTGGCGCGAGATTACAGACGTCTTTACTCCGGTTTCGCGTCTATGAAAAGGTAATGCAAACTTTTTCCTCGCAAAGCCCTCGCATTTCAACAGATCGAAAATGCCATCGACAAAATATCAGAACATTATCACCCAGAGACTGATTAAATCTCTCTTGTCTTTTCTAACTTTTTTGACGCGGAAAAGTTGAAAGGAAACCGGTTTTCCGCCCCGGCGAGCCGCATGCCGCACACTTAAATAAGACAACGTGCGAGTAACAAAACGCGACACTCTTCCCAGTCTTTAAAACGAGTCGGCAGCACGTTTTCTTTTCACCAAATATTCAAAAACATTGGGAAACAGAGACCCATTTAACAAGATTTGCATTACAATCGCGGATGTGCTTGCGGCTTTCACAGTAGAAGCGTGTATCGATTGTTCTCCTCTGTAATTGCATTTCTGTTTACGAGCTTGATTACTGGTAATTTCCTCTTTATGAAAGGCTTTGACAGTCGGTGACTTTCTGAATTAATGTGAGCTGTGATTTGCATACTGGGAGCGCTGTCTGATCGATAAGCAGCTCCAGTAGTCTTTTGTCACAGTTTCGCTTTACTCGGTACGATACAAAGCATTTTGTAAAGAAAGTGGCGAGACGATCTCCAGGATCCGAAATTTACACTTTGGTATCATTGAACACGCTGATTTCCTTATCACTATTTGCTCTCGATCACGGTGCAAAATTTCCTGAAAGTAATTTCGCTTTGAAAGGCCAGCTGTCCTTCTCAGTGACGCAAACAAAGACAACAAAGAGATTTGAGCATGGCTTCAAAAGGAACCTTTCGGTGCCCTTCAAAAAAGATATCTACCCATTTGTGCATTCAAACCGAAAAAACCCCTGTGAACGTCTTTAATCACTGCCCAATGACCGCACGCTTAACTAACGTGAAAAAGTATAACGGCTTTGCCTTAAATTAGCAAGTCGAAAGCACATGGTTTGTTTACATTGACCTCCAAAAAATTTCGCTTACACTGGCCGATGATCGCGCCATTTTATCGCTTGATCTTGGTCTTACAGCTTTCTTGCTAATGAATATCGATCGATCTCGATTTAAAGTAGATTTTTGAGATCCCAGAGTAGTGAAGTTTCAATCAAATACTGCAAATTCATCAGAGCAGTAAAGCAGAAAGCGCGCCAAACACACGGAACCTTAGTGACTGAGGAATTTGAAAGCAAGGTCATTTTACACGTACAGCACAAAGCAACACACACTCATGAGTACGAATTGCAAAACGAGGTTTTAATCTTTCTTTTCCTTTCAATAAGCCGTACAAAATTTCTCCTCTGATATTAGAATTACGCTTAATATATAAATACAAATCGTACTCAAAACTTTCTGATGTTAGAATAACGAATGTCGGTTTTAATATTAAAAACTTCATAAACCTTGATTTTTTCATTTCATCATTTGCAGCCAGTATTTAGAACACAGCTGTTAAAATTAGAATAAATTCATTCAAAAATCCACCTCTACAACAGGGTAGTATTAAACCTACTTTCAAAGTAGTAAATTTCTACATCGTAAATATCAAATTATTGAAAAACCTCCCTTAGAGAATTGGGAATTATAAAAGCCATTATTAATCATAATCTCTCCATTTCTGAGCCAAATTCTTAATCAACACTTTCATATTAAAATACTTTACACTTACAGGGTGAAAATTCAATATTGGGTTCTGCTACAATTCGAAAATTTTACATAGATACATATTCGATAAGTTAACCTCTAACTAAGAAAGTCGAACCTCTTTAATGGGAAATATCAAGATTTCCGCAACATTTACACAACATCCTCTATGGGGAAGTAAATACTAAAATTTAACCATAATCTCCACGAAATTTTCTTTCTAAATGCAGATCGCCTCAAAATAACCCAACGCAACATGGAAGCCTACTTTGCAAAGAATTTGGAGTCGAAAGCGAAAGAAAATGAACACTAACAATACGAACACACCTTGGATGAAAAGAGTCTTAATGATACGAATGGCAGCAATCTGCACCTTCAATTGTGGGTTTTTATTATATAAACGGAATAATAATTTAGTTCGCCGCGATCTTTGCGCATTACACGCTGTCTTGGAATAGTAAGCGACCATATTGTAAACAAATAACACAACAACCCGAATATAAATTTTAAATCGGCATGTAAACTCTAAATTTCCCTTGAAAAAATCTTTACATAATGATTTCACTCTTAGTCTTACTTCAGAATCTGAAGGAAAAGTTTAGCGGCTCCTTTTAGGGAGAACACGATTCCTGGGTACCTTGGGCAGTTGACCGCCATTTGCTTGCGCTTGCTGGTTCTGCGGACAGTACTTGATGGTGTGCGATTCATCGCCGCTTGCTTTGCAAATTGGACAGGTATATGCTCTCAAAATAGGGCATGTCGTCTTTCCATCTGGGCCCTTTAACTGATGAGACGAGTAGACCTCCTCGCTTTCGCCGTTGTTTCTGCAGAACACGCACACATTCTGTCGATTTGGGATCGGAGCGGGAACTCTGGTGGACGGCTTAATCCTTCGGCTTGGCGGCAAAACGGCTTCTTTCCGCTTAGAAGCTGCACTGTGTAAGAGCGATGTTGAGTTGAAAGGCTGGAAAGGCCCATCTCCAAAGTGATCCGTAAAAGAATCACAGCTACCAGACGATGAATTTTCCGAATCGATGCTGTCAAATCGGTCACGTCGTGGCGCCAATTTGCTGACTCCAAAATTTTCACCCGTTAAATAGTCGAAATCGTGATTGTTCGCTTGTCTTACCCTTTGAACCAAGTTGCTCAAGCCAAAGTAGTCATTGAACATATGAAATTCGCTCCTTTCCAAATCGTCTGTCTCTGGAGGGCAGGTTAACGATTTTATCTCCTCATCATCCGAATCCAAGAAGTTACTTGGAATAAGAGTTTTCAGCATTACTTCGCTCAGCGACATCTTTCGTTTCCTTAGACTTTTGCGATTGCACGTTAAAGGTCAGGCTTCGCTTTTCACTTCAGAAGTTAAACGCGGTGTAGAATTTACTTCTTTGCTCTGCCAGAGGGCAGATTAGTACGTGTTTGTCAGTGCGACCAAAAAACTCGCATGGTAATCGGTGGGACGTAGTTTTTTTTTGAAGCAGAGTTAGAGAGGCGTGACTTTCGCTACTCAATCAGTTGTCAAAAAGCTCCATAGTGCGCTTGCGCTTTATGACGTCAAATGAGTGCATAATGAGTATACACACCAGGATAATGAAAGGAGTAAATTTTCGCGCCCTACAAATTACGACATTTACAGCTCAATCTCGATAGAATAACGCGATTAACTAAAGCGATTGAAGTTGTGTTTTCTAAATCACGTATTTATTTGGCGTTTAAAGGCTTATTCTTTTAGTGGTAAACGAAATCAAAACTTTTTTGGCTCCCCTCCCAAGAAATTTCAAAGGTGCTCGCCGAAGCATGTCTGATTGATTTTGACAGGTTTCTCTTTTCATCAAAAGTACGGATTACAGTGTCAGTCAGTGGACTTCAGGGCGCCAAAAGCACTTGAATTACATATTGTCTTACCTCCAATCACAGCGCCGAGTTCAAATATCAATTGTCATGGTAATATACAGTGTACACAATGAAGCAATCTTGTCACGCTGACAGCCCGCTAATTTCTTTTTCGCGGAACAATTCGTCTGCCATTGTAAGCAAAGATTGAAAGCAGCAAAGTGTAAAAATAAACACCTTCCAAGATTCCTATTCAAAAGGTTATTGGTTTTTCATTAGGTCGTGAAATCTTTCGACCCTCCACTGAGCTTGACGACCCAAATTTGTTAATTAAAGTTGCTCTGTAATTGTCAATCATGGGTAAAGTTGCTCAGGAAAGGCTTACTGCTGAGATTCGCAAATCAATAAAACTATGTTTTTGAGAGCGTGTGATGAATCAAATATGAATTGATTTCTTCGGAAACCTACGCCGATGACAGATTCGAAGGAACGTGTTAAATGCCTATCACTCATGCGACATCCTGTGAATTACACAACCAAGACTACGGCCAGCGGAAGTTGGGCACTTTGTTTCCTGCAATCCAATTTAGGTCGTTCACAAAATATTTTGTGGAACGAATTTCAGACCCCAAAATATACAATGATCGAATGTTATGAAAACCAACATCAACATAACCTTCGCAACGACAATACCGTCTAAACCTCTCAGTTTAACTGTCATTAAGATATTTCCTGAACAAAATATTTAGATCCCGGCGGATAACGCAGCAACAACCTCTGGAATGGTCTGGGGAGAGTGAAAATTCGACGAAGGTTGAAGGATCAGCGATGATCAGAATGATTTTCGTTCCAAATAAACGTTAGACAGTACAGACAGCAAATTTACGTAGTTGTGCAGGATTGCTGTGTGGGGGCAAATCTATTGACAACAGCTGGTGGCATCAAATCGCAGCAGGATTTTCGCGCGGTCTATAACAAGAAATTTCTTCTCTTTGTGATCGATAGGTCTTAAAAATAATGCTTCTTTGATAAGAAGTAGGAGGTGTCAGGAATCAGTAATAACATGCAGTCCAGTACAATGGTCTTTTCTCCTTTTTTTCAGTTCACGCCTACATTGTATTTCTCTGTCTTTTTAAACAATTACTAAAATTTGTCTTTTGTTTATTTATATGGTGTTCCTCCGAAACTGATCTACCGAAACAGTTTTTTCCCGGGGCGGGGGAAGTATAGTGGGTTCTAACGACAGTTTGTGCGCTCCGGAATTCTCAAAATTTCAAAAATTACGCTAAGCTGACTGCAAAGTGTTAATCAATTTCTTTCCTATCCTTGAGAATTTTATCTTCACCTAAAATGTATTGTCTCTATTTCCTTTGAAAGCTCGTCTTTCTATAGCGTGATGATAAACATCTCTTTTGCCACTACAGCTATTATCACGTTTTTTTTTTTTTTTTAAGAAAAATGAAAAAAATCGGCGTTGTTTCAATGTAGCATGCTCAGGTTAAATGTTTTAAAAAGACTGGAGCTTGATTAAGTGGTTTTAAAAAGGCTTAACTCTTTTGCTGACAATGGAAACGGCTTGTGCTCGAGCTCTGCCGCTTTCTTGAGTTAATTCCTTGCTCCTACTCGAGAAGCAGCGTTTGGTTATTATCGAATCCACCTTGAGTCTAAACTCTATATGAGAGTCTTAACGGGGCGATGGCTTTTACGGCTAACGTTTAAAATTTTCACAAGAAAGTTATTACGATAAAAAACAAAGTAATTACGCTAATAGAAGAATTGTAATAGGTTTTAACGAGACAATATGATATAAGTAATGTATAATCTCTTATAGTTTTTAGCATCCTACCTCAAGAACAATATCATTATGTTTATTTATTTATCAACAATATAGCAGAGATGCCCAGTTCAGCATATGCTGGTTTAAATAGGCTTCTGCATAAAACAAATTACAATACAATTACATATGATACAGTTTATATTTATGTGTATAGATGAACATGTTTAAATTATGAATAACAAAAACAGCAACCACACAACCAACTAGTATTGAAATTGTTTACCAATTTCGTATCAAAAGAATGTAACGTCACCGTTTCCTCACTTAATTTGAACTTTGTACCCAGTACAGCTGGTAGTTAATCCGAATTTGTCAGCACAGCAATTTTATTCTTTAATTTTTTAAAACTGTCCAATTAAGAATAATTTGGACAGTTTCAAACTATCAAATTAATCCTTAATTCGACAGTTTTAAAAAATTAAAGAATAATAGCTTGACCAAGCAATGTCCAATTACATCTGACTTTCTATATGATTAATTAGAAAGAAGACTACAAGCTTGTCCAATTTGGAAATAATTGGATTAAAAGGATTCCTCTGTTAGCCGAAAGGAACTCAGCCTACGGCCTTGTCCAAGTTTGGTTGTCCTCGGAATTTTTTCATCCAATTATTTCCAAATTGGACTGCATGTAGTCCTATTACATCTTGTACCTATATATGGTGTTGAAAAGTATCCATCCAGCTTTAAGAAATCAAATCTATTCGTGGAATAACTAAACATTATCGAACGGATATGCTACTCCACCAGGGAGAATTTATCTGTCCTTCGAGCAACCAAGATCTGCACTGGTAGACTAAGTGCACTGCCCAGTAGCATGCACGTGCAGTTCGTTGAAATTGAATAGGAAACATTTAGCCTATTTTAGTATTTAAGTCACTTCCCTACCTGCTTATTGTTCAGGTAGCCTTTACCATCAGAGTGAAGCAGGAGGGGTAATTCTAAATCGAGTTGCTATTGCGTTGAAATCGCGTAGTTTTCTGTTATTCCCCTAAATTTCGTTTGGCGGTATAGCCAGGTTTCAGGTCAAATGACCCCATTCCAAACTTCTTGGTTTGCTAAGAAACTCGATAACGTATTTTTTAACTAATGACATGGAACGGGGTTCCTCTCCGATTTTCATCCTCACCTTATAGTCCTTAACGGTAAACTATTTTACACCTAACGGTTAAAATTAATCAATTTTTACGGCTAACTGTTAATTACTTTGGCCGTTCTACGGCTATCAGTTAACTGTATTCCCTCCCATATGCATTCAGTTTGGTCGGCAATTGCTAAAATGAGGAGAATCTTTCTCATCTACAACATTTTTATATAATTCCTCGCAACTATACATCATATATTATAGTTTCACAACTAGCATAAAAAGGAGCCCATCAGTGATAATGTTGGACTCCTGCAAAGATATATTTTTTTTTTCAAACGCATTGAGGACGACACAGTGTGTGGTAAGAAGGTACGAGACTGAAATAAAGTGACCAGCTCTGGTAGTGCAAAGGGAAAGAAATGTTCTCAATTTGTTATGAGAGGCAAAGTTGGCAGACGTAGGCAAAGATCGCTTTGTAGTCAAGCATTAAATATTTAATCACTTTCTAGGCTCCCACATGGGCTTCGTCAGTTCATGTTTTTCCTCTTTTGTACTGAAATTTCTTTTGAGCCAGTGGAGTCAAATGCACAGATATTGAATGTGAATGCTTCATAAGAACGAATTTAAGGTTGGAGATATTCAGTTGTCACTAACCAGCTTGAGAAAGCCTTTGGCTAATTCCGGAATAAGAGTTTATTAAAATAAGAGTAAATTTTATTTTAGTTTCGATTTTCAGATGGTGATCTTTGTTTTCCTCCACCCTGCCTCCCCCACCCCCTCAGTCCCCCCGGTTCTCCCCCCGTAAAAATTATAAATCACAAAACGTAACTGAGAAGTAATGACAGGGATCCCGCCTGTGATTAGATTTAGGTTAAAGGTAACAAGAATCCTTTAAATGTTGTCAACTTTTAGCTCGCTTCTTATCCCGGTTTGAGAGGTGAATTGAAATTTAATAGCCCCAAGCCAGGGCTAGTTTATATAGCAAGTCCAGTCATTGATCATTTGTTATGAGATAATGTGGTACTGACTATGTTCAATTTCCTTAGTAAGTTTTATTATCATTATGCCTATCATTATCATTATTATTGTCAAAATTACTATCATTATCATTAACATCATTACTACTATTAATATCGCTATAATTAATATCACTTCCGTTTATGTTATTGATATTACATTTATATATTCAAAACACTCCTCCTCTTGGCTATAACTAGTCTCTTTAATAGCACTTGGATTGCTATATTTTACCCCACTAATAACATTACACTAACGTTTTGACAACAATAACAGATAATACAATAACTATACTATACTTTCCTTTCAGTCACTTCAGTTTTACGCAACAACATAGGTAATCAGTATTTACAATGTTTACATTACAATTCAATGCTCTGATAGATACAAGAGTAACAAAACAATTGCACTCCATTTATGACCACAATAACAGGTATTACTGTAATCACCCTATAGACTTTGATTTCAACCCCAATATAACAACAATACAGGCAATACTTACACAACAATACCTACATCACAATATTAGCAATACATTACTTTGATATTGAGATACTGGAAACAACTTATGATATTATAAATTTGAAGAGACTAACGATTCTAAATCATTTTGGAAAACTGTAAACGAAGCCACTGGTAAATCTAAGAGTAAACACATTGGCCTCCTCAGAGACACCAACAACAACGAAGTATCCAATGATAATGAGAAAGCTGATCTTATCAACTCTTATTTCATAAACATTGGAAAGGAGCTAGCTGAAAAATTCCCTGAAACCGATGAAAAGTGTCAGTTCGTGTACAGAGTCACCCCTACTATACAGGACTTGGAAGTTAACATCAATAAGCTCAAGAGTGATCTTAAGAATCTTAAACCTAACAAAGCATCTGGACCTGATGGTATTTCGTCTCGTAGTTTAGCTGTTGCGGGATCATCTACTTTAGACGGCTTGTTAATGGTATTTCATTACAGTATGGCTTCGTCCAGTTTTCCTGACCCCTGGAAGTTAGCCAAAGTTCATGCAATTCATAAAAAGGGAAGTCAAGCAGATGTTTCTAATTATAGACCAATCTCACTACTTAGTGTTCCCAGCAAACTCCTTGAAAGTCAGATTTGCAACCTAATTGACAATCATCTGAACAGCTGTGGCACAAAAAGCTGTAAACAATGGGGATTTACGAAAGGACTCTCAACTGATGGAATGCTTATTTCAATGACTGAGAAGTGGAAGATGGCAATTGACCATGGTTGGACAGTGGGAGCGGTCTTTATTGACTTCCAAAAAGCTTTTGACACTGTTCCCCATGACATATTATCTTATAAGTTACATGCCATTGGTATATCAGGATCAATCCATGAATGGCTTATGAGCTATTTATCAAATAGACGACAGTTTACTGAGGTAAACAACTACAGGTCTACCACTGACCTTGGGCACTATGGGGTCCCTCAAGGCTCGCTTCTCGGCCCTAGGTTATACACTATATATGTTAATGATCTCCCCGACCTCACTGATTCAGGGGATCTTTACATGTATGCCGATGACACCACAGTCTACTGTATTGGCCAAAATGTCGACCAAGTTATATCATCTCTAAATGTAACAATGAAGGAAGTCCTCATGTTGAGTGTAAAAAATCGACTAACCATCCATCCAATCAAAACTGAGGCAATGGTTCTAAAGAAATCTGCCTTTGTTGGTCCTCTTCCTCCCCTTTACTTTGGGACAGGCGTAATTAAGCTGGTTGACTCTACCACTTGCCCAGGAGTTAAAATCGACAATAGACTTTCATGGTCTGTGCACATTGATTCAGTGAAGAAGCATTTCACACAAAAAGTTGGAGCACTAAGGAGAATGAAATTCTTCCTAAACTGTTACTTGAGGAAATTTATTTCAAATCTATTATTCCCAGCGTAACATATAGTATTTCCGTATGGAGAAACTGCTCACCCCCTGCAACGAATTCTCTGTACTCTATCCACGCAAGAGCTTCCCGCATTATAAACAACCTTCAACCGTCGCTGGCTGATGATATCTGTCTCAGTAAATCAAACTGGCTACCCTTCTCTTACTTTTACAAAAAGTCCGTTCTTACGTTAATGCACAAAGTGTATTTTGAAACTTGGTGTCAATCTGTTCGAGAACTTTTCTCTAAAAAGACAACTTCTAGGTCAACTCGCTTTCCTAATCAATTTACTATCATTAGGTTTAAATCTGATACTGGAAGAAACACTTTACAGTACAGAGGCCCTGTAATCTGGAATTTTTTAAATAGACTAGTTAAATTTTGTTAGACATTTAAGAATAAACACTAGCGAGAAAAACACACAACGTTTCGATGACTCCATGTCATCATTCTCAAGTGAGAAGAGAATAAAAATGAATAGTTAATTTATACCGTACGAAGGTGGCAAACGTAAAAAGTTTAAAATATTTAAAATATTTGAATAAATAATTGCGCGTGTTAAGTTCATAAATGTAAACTATTAAATAAATAGTTTCGCGCGTATGGAATCCGATTGTTTGTGCAAAGAGGGCTTCATCTTCTTTATGAAAAGCATTTCATGAACTAAACAGTCCAGTTTCCCGGTGCACTTTTTAAGTACGTTGAAATGCTTGGTCAGGTCGCCGATGGTTTGTAGGCCGTGGTCGTTCTTTAGATGTTTGCCGATGGCCGAATTACGGTGCTCATTAATACGTTGATGTAAATGCCGGCTGGTGTACCCGACGTACTCTGCATCACACAGATCACATTTATAATTATATACAACGCATTGTTGGCTAACTATAGGAGGTTTAGGCTCACGTACTCTGAGATCTTCACAGATTTTGCGACTCTTGAACACGGGATGAAGGGTGTGATCGATTTTGTTGCTTAGATCTGATAATTGCCTTTTCACTGCGTCAGCTGACTTTTGATCTTTAAAAGGCAAAACCACTCGGTGAACAGCATTTTCGTTGACGGATAATTGAGCTTGCACTACAGGGTTTTCCGACCTAACTGAGGTGACAAAGTGAGAGATGGTGGAATTGATGAGGTGGTCGGGATACTTGAGGTTTGTAAACATCATCTTTAGATGATCACATTCAGATTGGAAGGACTCCCATGTGGACGACAGGCGGAATGCACGATTCAACATGGTCTTAAGTAGTGATTTCTTGTACCTTTTATCGACGTGGCTCTGGTGATGAAGCAATAGGCCTGTGTTTGTTGGTTTCCGATAAACACTAGTTTCTAGTTTACAGCCTTTCTTGAGCACTTCCATACCGACAAAAGGTAACTTGTTTCCAGATGCTAGCTCCATGGTGAAGTGTATGGACGGATAAATAATAATAATAATTTTATTTATATAGCGCTAAAATCCAATAATTGTCCAAAGCGCTACCTAATTACAAAATAAAATATAAAAAATATATAATATAAAATATCTACAATATACAATATAATTTAAATATAGCCTAAGTTATCTACTATATAAATCAAAAACATCTCAAAACAAAACGAATCTCATAACCTATATGCTAACTTAAATAAAAAAGTTTTAAGGGATTGCTTAAAAGTTGCCACTGAAGCACATTTCCTAATCTCTAGAGGTAAATCGTTCCACAATTTAGGTCCTGCAATAGAGAAAGCTCTGTCTCCATATGTTTTCAATCTGCTTCTTGGAACCACTAAATATTCTTTACATGAAGAACGCAATGACCTAGAGTATGTTTTAAAATTCAAAAGGTCAGAAATATAAGAAGGTGCAAGGCCATGAAGGGCCTTGTATACCAATAAAAGGACTTTAAAAGTTATTCTAAACTCAACTGGTAACCAATGAAGATTAATTAAAATAGGAGATATATGAACATGCCTCGGTTTCATTGTGACAACACGAGCTGCAGCATTCTGAACTGCCTGTAGATGGATGGCAGTTATTTAGCGTTGATAATAAATCTTCTGCCGCTGGTACACTTGTGACAATAGCAAACGTGTCATTCACGTACCTTCTGTAAAATTCAGGGAGCTTGTTGTCTTGATCTAGTTTCTCTTCGATAGAACAGAGAAATGCGTTTTGCCATAAGTGGGCCCAATGGAGAACCCATGGCCACACCGTCGGTCTGCTCGTAAAGATTGCCATCAAATTGGAATAGTTGATTCATAGTTGCAACTTCTAGAAGTTGAACCAGTTCAGGCTTTGTAATGCTGAGGTCGTGTGTAGTATTAAACCAGTTGTCAGCGAACGCCTTCTCAGCGACGATTTCGATCGTTTCTTGAAGCGGCACATTAGTGAATAGTGACTTGACGTCATAGGATACCAGAATGTCATTCTCGTCGATGACTAGGTTTTGAATCTCATCGGCGAAGGAGAAGGTATCTGATATTGTGTAGCGATTGCTTGACAGGGGCTTCAGTTTGTCATCAAGCCACTTGGCGAGGGCATAGTTGTAAGTGCCGGTGGCAGATAGGATAGGTCTCATCGATAGATTCTCTTTGTGTGTCCTAGGGAGTCCATCGATGAGACCTATCCTATCTGCCACCGGCACTTACAACTATGCCCTCGCCAAGTGGCTTGATGACAAACTGAAGCCCCTGTCAAGCAATCGCTACACAATATCAGATACCTTCTCCTTCGCCGATGAGATTCAAAACCTAGTCATCGACGAGAATGACATTCTGGTATCCTATGACGTCAAGTCACTATTCACTAATGTGCCGCTTCAAGAAACGATCGAAATCATCGCTGAGAAGGCGTTCGCTGACAACTGGTTTAATACTACACACGACCTCAGCATTACAAAGCCTGAACTGGTTCAACTTCTAGAAGTTGCAACTATGAATCAACTATTCCAATTTGATGGCAATCTTTACGAGCAGACCGACGGTGTGGCCATGGGTTCTCCATTGGGCCCACTTATGGCAAAACGCATTTCTCTGTTCTATCGAAGAGAAACTAGATCAAGACAACAAGCTCCCTGAATTTTACAGAAGGTACGTGAATGACACGTTTGCTATTGTCACAAGTGTACCAGCGGCAGAAGATTTATTATCAACGCTAAATAACTGCCATCCGTCCATACACTTCACCATGGAGCTAGCATCTGGAAACAAGTTACCTTTTGTCGGTATGGAAGTGCTCAAGAAAGGCTGTAAACTAGAAACTAGTGTTTATCGGAAACCAACAAACACAGGCCTATTGCTTCATCACCAGAGCCACGTCGATAAAAGGTACAAGAAATCACTACTTAAGACCATGTTGAATCGTGCATTCCGCCTGTCGTCCACATGGGAGTCCTTCCAATCTGAATGTGATCATCTAAAGATGATGTTTACAAACCTCAAGTATCCCGACCACCTCATCAATTCCACCATCTCTCACTTTGTCACCTCAGTTAGGTCGGAAAACCCTGTAGTGCAAGCTCAATTATCCGTCAACGAAAATGCTGTTCACCGAGTGGTTTTGCCTTTTAAAGATCAAAAGTCAGCTGACGCAGTGAAAAGGCAATTATCAGATCTAAGCAACAAAATCGATCACACCCTTCATCCCGTGTTCAAGAGTCGCAAAATCTGTGAAGATCTCAGAGTACGTGAGCCTAAACCTCCTATAGTTAGCCAACAATGCGTTGTATATAATTATAAATGTGATCTGTGTGATGCAGAGTACGTCGGGTACACCAGCCGGCATTTACATCAACGTATTAATGAGCACCGTAATTCGGCCATCGGCAAACATCTAAAGAACGACCACGGCCTACAAACCATCGGCGACCTGACCAAGCATTTCAACGTACTTAAAAAGTGCACCGGGAAACTGGACTGTTTAGTTCATGAAATGCTTTTCATAAAGAAGATGAAGCCCTCTTTGCACAAACAATCGGATTCCATACGCGCGAAACTATTTATTTAATAGTTTACATTTATGAACTTAACACGCGCAATTATTTATTTAAATATTTTAAATATTTTAAACTTTTTACGTTTGCCACCTTCGTACGGTATAAATTAACTATTCATTTTTATTCTCTTCTCACTTGAGAATGATGACATGGAGTCATCGAAACGTTGTGTGTTTTTCTCGCTAGTGTTTATTCTTAAAAGACTAGTTAAAGTGCCTGAAAATTTTAATTGCTATAAGCAGATATTAAAGAAACACACCAGGGACATTGCGGAGTATTCTTTTAGCAAGGAAGCGACGTTGATCACCGCAAAAAAAGATGATTTTATATACTTTTAAGCATCTTATATTCTGGTGTTATATTATTATTTCAATTAGGCTCTTGTAAATCTCAGTTTTTTGCATGTATATATATTGTTTTCTCCCTGTGCATAGCTTTTATTCTTTTGTTAATATCTTTTGTGTTTGTCAAATTTTGATTGTGTATAATAGGTCCACATCAGCCCTTCGGCTGCCAAACAATCTCAACCTACTTATCAAATAAGGTTTACCTTTACCTTACCTTACCTATATAAATCATAAACATCCACAAGACATCGTTACACTTTGTATTACTTTGTCTTTGTATTACTTTGACAAAAAAATTGCTATGGGGTGCACACTAAAAAGGTGTTAATTGGGGGCGAAAGGGTATCCATATGTGTACATGTAGCAACCAGGCGGAGAGAAGTTGGGAACCTCTAGATCTCTCCGCCCTGGTACTGGTAGCAACAGCATATGGTGGCAAAAGAAGAAATGATTTGAAGGAGGTAAAAACAGGCTAGATCTGAAATTAACCAGGCAACGATTTGTTTACAATGATGTTTTCAAGAATTTCGCTTCTTCGCTTGATTTTCAGTTGTTGTATTTTCAGTTTAGTTTTTTTTAGTATTTTCAGTGTCGTTTCGAAGTGCGCATATAGGTCTGTTCACCACGCCCTTCTACACTTTTCTTCGATCGGGTCGACGTAGCCAGTTGATCGTGAGCGAGAGTTGTTCAGTACTTCTGCTGTGAAAATACAGGAACCGAACCAGGAGGTTTTGAATCTCAGTTTGTCCTCTCAGTGAAAGTAGCTTTTGACTGTCACTGTTTGGTTTTGGTAACGGAGAAGTCTTCCACTTTCAATTTTTTTTTTTTTTTTTTACAATAACTTTTATTAGAAATTCTCGCGTGCTCATTGGTCGAGAGTCATTGTCAATAAGATTATAGATGATAGAAATGACTTTTCACGTAAAGCTACGCTCATCAAATCCCTACAATGTCAGCGAAAAAAAATCTCTCGTAAAAACAATTGCAAATTTCTGAAATATGGACAGTGGCGAAGATCCGAATGTTAAGATCGGCATACTCGGTGAAATTTTTGAAGAGGAACTTGTCGAGGTGGAAGAAAAAGTGAAGGAAAAATCTTCGGTAATAGAAAGTAGGTTTTCAGTTCGTAAAAAATGCAAACCAAGTGAGAGCAGTGTAGCCAATATTGCTACGTGAAAATTTTATAATATGTTTTGTTTCATTAGCACATGCATATCAAAAGCTTTCTGATGGGAAACAGTTTTCTTTTTCATCTTCAAACGAGCTCGTCAACAGCATCTGGAAGCTGGAGTTTTGAGTGAGAGGAAGAAAAGAAATTACCATTTAATTTTCTTTCATTACTTTGAAAAGTGGTAGAGCTGTAAATCATAATAAAGATGAGTTTAAGGAGAAACAGATAGTTTGTGGTTTGGATCATCCTCGGAGACCCAGGGGCTGTGAGTCGATTTCAAGTTAAGGGCAAAAGAGCCCCTGGGGACATTGTCTTACAAGACTAGTTCCAAACGGTCGCACTCGTTCTGGCATCTGATTGGTGCCAGAAAATCTTTGTGTTTTTCTGCCCAATCAGAGTGAAGTGTCCTTTGGAGTCCTTTCGTGTGTTTTAACACGCACATATACAATAAGCTCTGTTGCTCGCTATGTTTGTTTGGGCCGTGCGACGAAGCTTTGCCCGAGGTGAAAAGTTTCAGTCTCAGCACACAATGTAAGAGAAATCGATCAGATTGTCCGCGAAATCTTACCGGAAAATTATACTGAATACTTTCGCAGGTATCAGAAGAGAACGTGTTTAAAAGTTTGCGAGGTTCGTATAAAACATAATTGTTGCAAGCATTGATATGTCGCTTTAAACGTAAGATGAGATGTAAGCCTAAATCTCTCAAGATTTTTTGTATAATTTGCTGTAACTGAAACTTTTCCAATCCCGTGAAGCTATTTCGTCGCACGGGCCACGCAGGTATGTCGATCAACTGGCGCTTACGCAACTTTTTGTGCACGCCTGACCAAAATCTAATGTAATCTTCGCTTGAAAAAAAAAAAAAAAAAAAAAAAAGCTAAACGTGGAAACTTTTGTTTATTAGATGTGGGTAGATAACCCTGTACTAAGCTGACATTTACAATAAAGGAAGCCCGCCCTTTCCATCTAATATTTCTTGGTCTTTGGTTTTGTTTTCCCCAATGAAAGCAGCATCGATTCCCAATGATCAAAGGTATTTAACTTGGTCTTCAACAATCGACAAATGAGGTGAAATGACAATGACCAAGGGACTAGAAGAGAATCCGTGGCCTTTCGAGCTCAAGAATTTGAACACTGTACACAGCAGCTGAAAGATTAAACTTTTTCCAAACCCCTTCGTTAACTGTCCGAAACACATCTCCTTTCCACGATGTTCTCGATGATTAGTTTTTGTTAAGATTTTAATTAGCTAATCGGAAACACAGCTAAGCTTTCTTTAAGCGCTTGCTGGAGGTCGTCCACGTACTTCACGTTCTCTGCAACTTTGGCCATATTGCGAAAGACTTTACTACAAAGCAACGATTGGAATTTGGCGCGCACAGAAAGCTACGTAAGCGTAAGCGCCAGTTGCTTGACATACCTGCGTGGCCCGTGCGACGAAATAGCTTCACGGGATTGGAAAAGTTTCAGTCACAACAAATTGTACAAAAAATCTTGAAAGATTTAGGCTTACATCTCATCTAACGTTTAAAGCGACATATCAATGCCTGCAACTATTATGTTTTACACGAACCCCGCAAACTTTTAAACACGTTCTCTTCTGATACCTGCGAAAGTATTCAGTATAATTTTCCGGTAAGATTTCGCGGACAATCTGATCGATTTCTCTTACATTGTGTGCTGAGACTGAAACTTTTCACCTCGGGCAAAGCTTCGTCGCACGGCCCAAACAAACATAGCGAGCAACAGAGCTTATTGTATATGTGCGTGTTAAAACACACGAAAGGACTCCAAAGGACACTTCACTCTGATTGGGCAGAAAAACACAAAGATTTTCTGGCACCAATCAGATGCCAGAACGAGTGCGACCGTTTGGAACTAGTCTTGTAAGACAATGTCCCCAGGGGCTCTTTTGCCTTTAACTTGAAATCGACTCACAGCCCCTGGGTCTCCGAGGATGGGTTTGGATGTGAAATCACTTGTGGTTCAAGACTACACGTGTAGATACCCAATGAATTTTTATGTTGTTTGTGGACTACTCGTGAGCCAGGAAAGTTTCGAAAGGCATTTTGGAGTCCCTCTGTGCTGAAAGTGTCCCATTGAGATCAGTTGTTCTGTCGTTCACTTTGTTGTTCAACTCCTATACCAAATGTCTCAGGCACAGGCAGCCCAAGCTCATTACTTGAAAAGCGGACGTGACTCTTACCGTGTTGCGCAATGTTTTATATTTATAAAGGTTTGTATGGGATGTTATCGGTTTGCCTTAAAAAAGAGGAAAAAATGTCTTGTTTTGAAATAAAATGGACTTACCTTATTGCCTTGTTGTTTTCTTTGTTGATTCCTAGCGTCTCAGACCATTTTGAAGCGTTTTCGGCGAGTTAGCGCTATGTTGGTGTTCAACTGCTAACGCTAGGAATCAACAAAGAAAACAACAAGGAACTAGGGTAAGTCCATTTTATGTCAAAACAAGACATTTTTTTCTCTCTTTTAAGGCAAACCGATAACATCCCATACAAACCTTTATAAATACAAAACGTTGCGCAACACGGTAAGAGTCACGTCCGCTTTTCTAGTAATGAGCTTGGGCTGCCTGTGTCTCATGCAGAACATTTTGTATATCGAATAAAGATTTTCCAGCCACAGCCATTGAGCAAGGAGTGATACTACAGTATAATAATGGTAATGGGACCAAGTGGAGTCCAATGCTGTCTGTGATCAAACAACTGATTAAAAAAATCGGACGACCGCGATCGCGCGAAGCCGGAATCGTATTTGTCAATCAGGAGTATGATTACAGACCAACTCGGGCGACACGAAATTTTTACTAATCATAACCATTACAATTTCCGAGAAAACAAATCAAGCAGTTAGGAGAATATCTCCAGTAGAGACAATGTGTGTTTTTGTTTTTTTTTTGTTTTTTTTTTTTAGGATAAGTGGTTGTTGCTATGGTTATTGCGATCAGTTCTGTGAATGCTGGATTTAGCTGAGTGGACTTAGCATGATTGGCTGCATTAACTGTCCGATTACAGCCAATTGTCCGATTGCACTATCCAATTACAACTCCACAGAATAATTACTGAAAAATAAAGCAACTAATACACCAATCACATTTGAGGAAATTGTAATGATTTTAATTAGACTTGAAACATTCCTCTTTCGGCAGGGGTATTTCTTCTAACTACTCAGCAGCATAAGGTAACTACATACAGCAGAAGGTGAAACTTTTTTTTGATACATATTGAGACGGAAATCAAGTATAGTTTTTCGACTTCCTCCATGCTCCAGCTGCAGTTGGGTAAGACGGAAGTCGTTACAAATCACGTGATCTATTTACATATGCAGAACTGCAACTTCTACATTGTGTGACAGTAATAAGATTTTTGAGGACGAGAAGATGGCGGATGCTTCCAATGGTTGTGGGGTAAATGAGCTCGACTTACAGGAAACCCGGAAGAGATTTGAGGTGTTAGACAAAAAGTATAGAAATTTGAAAGGGTTATCTCAAAGAGGTTAGTTGTTAAATTCCTCGGGGATCATCTGGACAAGCATTTGAAGCCTACTGTTTCGGCATTTAATTTGTTCAGCTGCAGATTTCGAGTGGTTCATCAAGTTATTGTTGCCTTTCAGCGGTTGTTGAATTCGAAGCGTTGCAAAAAAAATGTCAGGATTACTTTGAAAAGGTAGGTGTATTATTTGGTATTTGTCTTTCGTCTTGTTGGGCAAACTCCAGCTGATTCGTGATGAATTGAAAGAGAGTCGAAACCCCCACATTTTAATTTAAGTTAAAACATCGCGAGTTTTAATTAATTGCGAGGAATTTTCCTCTTTTCGTAATATTTCAGTACAAGGAACAAGAAGGAAAATATTTAAAAGTCAAAGGGGATCTAGAGAAACTGAAAGAAGGTAGGAATCTTTTTATAGAAAATAACCAATTTTTGTCCTCGTATTATCGGGCTTGATCAATAATTACGTGAAGAAACCCCAGGAGGCGATATAATCACAGACGAAGTCAACGCCACTCTTGTTTTTCTCTCAGCGCAAATGCTGAAAGAAAATAATCATTATAAAAGATACAGCTGTGTAGTGACTTTGTGTCCTTTTGATCGGGAATAGTAGGATATTTTGTTGACTTGAGCGAGGTACTTTAAATTTATCCGTAAGCGAAATCAGAAAATAATGAAAGTACGATGTTGTTATTTGCTCTGTTCATTTACATTATTTTGTATTTTGAGTTACATCTGTGAATTCGCCCTGAATGCTTATTAAGTTTACTTTGACTAAAAATTCTGTCATTCGACTAAATTAACCATCTTGTATGTTATTTCATTCGTTATTAAAACCAATATATTAGCCTACACAAAAAAAAAAATTAATGTAAATATTAATGGTTATTTATTTCTCTGCCGATGAATTCGAAAACTTTTTCTTCGTTACTTTTCTATCGAAACTCAGTTAGGATGTAATTACAAGCCAATTATTCAAAGTCATCTTTGATTTAATTGCCATATTTCACTCTTTTTTAGTTCGTGTTCCCGTCTTTCTATGCAATTAGTTAAAAAGAGCTATACTGTATGTCTTCATATTAAAATTAAATTCCAATTACTTCTTATTTCTTTGACGTGGTTTAAATATCTCAAAGCGGAAGAACAAGAAATCATGAGATATCCTTAATTGGATTTATCTCTGACTACATATATTTTGTCTTTTTAAAATAAACTTACTTAACAGCAGTGGAATTTCTCGTGTCAAAGGTTTTTGTTTCAGACGATTCTTAAGGTCTTTCAACAGTAACTAAGGACTTGAAATACTGCAATGATATTGCATCAACAATGATCTTGTCAGTTGATGTTGTGGTTACGGCAAACAAAATATTATTTTTTTAAAACAGGATAAACTAGCACAGGAGGTGCATTTTTGTTGTGGGAATTCAAAATGAGTGTATATAATTAGTCTGTGAATGTCAAAGTGCTGCACTAACCCTGGAATAAAGTGCAACTAATCCCAGAATAAGTATTTTTGTTTTGATGGTAGAATATCTCAAGTGTTTCTGTGATACCTCTTCCAAAAACTATTATTCTGGTAGTGTTTTTTTCGGTATTTTGTTAGTTTCACAAAGCCTTAAAATTTTGCAGCTCCTAAGCTATACCTATCAACAGGGTGAATCAATGGCATGGGTCCTGCTCTCTTCAAGTGTCTTTATGATGTCATGGGTGTAGATTGAAGCTTACAAGGAAATAGTCAATAGACCTCATCACCTCTTTACAAATGATGATAGAATGACAAAGTGTTCTTGCTAGAAGTTACTTTGTAGTTACATGTTTTGTTATGTACACTAAATCCACAACTTCTGTAACATATGGCAGTGGCTAACCCCAGCTTCCAGATGCTTGGTAATGTTGTAGATTAAAAAAAAAAACAACACCACCAACAACAAAGGGGTTAGTTGCACGATAATATTTTTGAAAAATTGAAACTATGTTGTTATGTTAGTTAACGAATCTTGGTATTGATTACCCAATGTCTTTGTTACTATCTTTTAACTTCTCAGTTTTCTATTGTGAGTAACCAGATGTGTAGAAACATGTAGCAAAATTTTATTAATCTTTTAACTCCCAAGATCTGATTTTTAATTCTCCCTACTAGCTGTCACACATTTTCATATAAGTTAACCACAAGAATTTGGTTTTAGATCAAGATAAGTTTGAGAATTCTCATTACCCATTTGCTGGGTAATGTATGGATATTGTAGGGTGAACTTACATAGTAATCACTTCTGGGAGAAGGTTAAAATGTGTCAAACACAATCAAGTATCAATTTAATAACTCTTTTAGTTGTTTTCTTAGTTATTTCTTTTTGCCTTTTTTTGCTGAATAGTTTCTAATCTTGCCTTGACTGAGTATGAGAACTTGCATGGCAAATATGAAGTGGAACAGAACTGTAGAAACAAGGCTGAGGAGTTTGCCACAAATGTAAGACACTGATGACATTTGTTTAACTTTTAAAATTTTTCAAGCAAGATAAACCTTAAAGTTTTCTTTTTGCAAAATTAGCTGCCAGAGTGATTTTGACTGATTTTGTTTTACTTTCTCCAGTTTGTCTTTTTATTTATTTTTTCCTAATGTAATAATTAGAATAAAATGTGCACACAGTGATTGTAACTGACCCACACAATTTAGTGGTTTTCCTTGTTTGACTTACCAGCCTGTAATCATTTATGCCCACCACTGGTAAGCACAATACGAGGGCTCCAGCCAAGGCTCACTCCCTGGAATTTTCAATTTCAATTCTTTAAACCTTACTTACTATGAACTTTAACCCTTTTACTCCCAAGATCTAATTCTCCTTACTGTCTGCCATAAAATTCCTATGATTTTGCTGACGAGAATTTGGTATAGGATCAATCAATCCCCTAAAAATATCAATCCCCTTATTCAATTTGATATATTTTTTTTGCTCTCATCACCTGTTTGTTTGAAATTGTAATCTGATATTGGATGGAGAAATTCTCTCGCACCCAAAACATCTTTCTGAATGCTTTCTAGGGATCCATAAGTCCTGTAAGACCATGATGATAAGAGCCAGTAGTTAATGAACTGTACAACTTGATATCACAGATGGTTCAGGAAAATAAAAAACTCAAGCGTCAGAGCCAACTACTCCTCTCTCAAGTTGCTGGAGAGGTGAACCCTGTAAGTGGATTATTGACAAAAACTATTGATATTTAACATAGTCAACCTATGTCACAACTGTTCATGACTGGTTGTTTTTCCTTGTCAATAATCATAATGACAAAGCTCATTTACATCATTAAAAAAACTAACCTATCATTAGAGGGGAAGAGGACTGTTTTGGAAAAAAACTTAGAAGGGTTTACAGAGTGCTGTGATATGGCGTATACAGCTGTATCTGTGTCATTTTAAGTTGAAACTTCTGAGGAAAAACCTTTAAACCTCAGAGACCATTTGTTGTCATTTTAATTAAGAAAATCATGGTTTCAAATTCTGCAAGAAATGTTCATTTGTTGTATATTGAAAGAAAGAAATTTTTTTTTAGTGGGGCCTGTACAGACATAAGGAAAAAAACCACAATGTCTTGAAATTATGAAAAGTCTTACCAGAATTTTTTTCCAAGCTGCAACATGAGCCTATTGTTGGTTGATATCTTTGTGATGCTGCAGTTCAATTTGCAGTTATCATATTGCCCAGACAGATATGTTTCATAGGCACAATAGGATGTCCTTTGATTGGGGTGCATGGGGGATAAAACCTGTGATAACTGCTATTTATGCTTGGAGATTGGTGAAAATATTGTAGGGTGTAAATAGTCTCGGCAAAATAATTTCAATTATGAATGTTTCACTAGCCCAATTATTTTTAAATTGAAAAATAAGCTCTACACTGGAAAGCCAACAAATAACTTGGTTTGTCACATGGTTTTTATGTGTAAGAAAAAGTACACAGATGACAAGGAAGAATAACCAACCTGGCTGTGGTGTTGAAAAACTTACAAATTTGAACGTGTTACTGGTAATTTTGTAGGCTGGGGTTCCACTGTTAGTGCAGAGATACTTAATCTGATCAATACATCAATCAACCCATAATATTATTGAGTGATTAAAAAATTCTTTTTCCTATGAAATCCTTCCATAGCAGGAGGAGCTCTCTTCAATTTCAAGTGATGATCAACCTTTGAGTGACAATGCAGTTTTCCAAGAAGAAGTAAAAGGTATATTAATAAGCCTGTCAATACCCAGGAAGTTAATAAGATGCTGACAGTATTCATCTGCACAAAAGAACCTTGATTATTTTCTATTCCAGGCAGATGTGTTTCATATATATAAGAGTTGCCTAAGTGAGTTATCAGCCTGATCTTGTTCTTAAAAGGTGCTTGATATTTTTCCTGGAAATAATAACTGGTACAGATGATTCATTTCCATTTGACATTAATTTTTATTTTATTTAAAGCCAGGTTATAAAACTACTAACACTATTTTTTTTGTATGAATGATACAAATTGTAATGCATACATTGTTTGACTCTACTCTGAAACTCTTTAACTAACGGGGGGTGAGGTAGTGGTGCATATAAGAAAGAGGTAGCAATTTTGGCATTGTGCAGCCCATAAGCGTGCATTTTTTCATGTACATTTAATTAATTATTTCAAAAGTTTAAACTCATGTGACTCAAGTTATTCATCAGCTCTTTCTCAGCAACAATTAACAAATGGTAAACACCACAGCGTACACTATTGAGTTATGGATGCACGCGGGAGGTTGCTAAGCATGAAAGAAGCGTAAGAGTCGCTCGAGGCAATAGCTTCTTGAGTGCTTAGCAAACCTCCCAAGTGCATCCATAACTCAATAGTGTACGCTGTGGTGTTTACCATTTGTTTTATAACATAACATTGATACATTGTAGGTAAAGAGTTCCCTTTTATTTAACAAATCTTACGCGACCAGAAAAAACAAGCGCGCGCGTTTAAAAATAGTCTTTGCATTTGCTCACGTCAGCAGTGTACACCCATGGGCAAATGGGGGACGCTAAATTGACCAATCAGAGCGTGCGCTTTACTTTGGTTATGTTATAATTTAAATTGTGGAATCTGTGGAACTTCAATGAGGGATAACATATTAAAATATTCCAATTTTATTCTTTTGTTAGAACTGCAGCTGATGGTGGAGACCTTAAGAAAAGAGGTGAGAAGTACCCAAGCAGAACTGACTGCCTCACAAAATGAGGTGAGAAACTTTGTGATCAATTTTTTTATCTACAATCAGCAACAAAATTATTGACACATTGATCTTTTCAAACTCTGTTACTTCAATTTTATCCATTTTTCCCTTGTTTAGTTAACCTGTTTACCCCCTCCCCCGAAAAACTATGTTGTATCTTTATTTCAGGAATTTTTAGCAGATTTTCAATGGAAGATGGGGCTGTTAATGATTTATAGTGTGGTAGAAACAGGAATGTTACTCTTTGCTTAAATAGAACTCTTCAAACATGATGTGTCAACTAATTTTGATGCCAATTGTAGGAAGTAAATAACTTCAAAGAAAAGAAAAAGCTTTACATTACTTAAGTTTACAAACTAATTATAGTACCTGCTTGTTACTTGAGGTCATTCATTGCGATGATTACACATGTCTAGTAATGAAGTATTAGCATGATAATGCAGTCATTTCATTACTGTTGAGAACTAGCCTATCACAGTGGAGCATGATTCGTTGAGTGAAAAATGCTAGGAAGCCTTAGGACAACTTGAAGTATGCAGTGAAAATATTGTATACCAAATCAAAGTGACTACATCATGAGACAGTCAATAATTCATTACTAAAATTTTGGCTTTGCAAACCATTAGTCAAGGTACCATCTCTGGTGTGCCTCTGCCATGCTTTTGTATATTAACATTGACAATTTACCTTTTTAGTTAAACAATGAAAGGCAGTCCCATGAGGCTACAAAGAGGAGATTGATGTCCAATGAAAAACAGTACAAGCAACTGAACAGAGGTGAGTCCCTTTTTCTTCAGCTGTTTTGGGGCTTGACAGGTATAAGATAAAAGGAATGAAAGGAAAAGAGGCAGCGGGCTGTTTGTACTTCAACTTCAAGTTGTGGCGAAGTAAAATAACTGGCAGAAGTAACAGTACAGTACCAGTAATTTGAACAACAACAGTGGCAAATATTTTATGGCTCAGAAAAAGAGGTATTGGGATGGAATAATAAGAATTTTATTTATGATTCACAAGCAATTTTTTAAAAGCAGCGTTTTATTATTACTAGAGCCCAGAGGAACTGTGAGGTTTTCAAGCAAGTTCCCATCCCACTAAAGTCAGTTTTTTTTTCCAAAAAGAGTGGTGAAAGGGAAAGAAAACAGACGTAATCAATAATCTAGTATTACAGTCTGGATGCCCAAAATTTTTTGTTACAAGTTATCCTTCTTGGATCAGCTTTTTGCATAAAACAGGCTTCTTTTTTCATTGTTAGACCTTTTTGCCTTGTTGGTTATGTAGATATTTTCTAATAATTCAAATTGAAGCTAACCCTGAAGAACCAAGCTCATCATAGTTATGATCATAGTAACCTTCCATTTAAAGTGTAAATACAAAGAAAATGGGAAACTAATTTCAATGAAGTGGCAACCGTTAGTCTTCAGCTACAAGATTTGAAAGAAATACAACCAAAAATTTGATGACTTCAAACTGAAATAAATCGCCAGCAAGCTTACTTATTCATGTTTCAGTTTCTGTATTGGCCCTTGAGGAATACAACACATTGCAACAAAGATACGCTCTTGAAACACAGTGTCGTGTTGAAGCTGAAAAGTATGCTGCTGAGGTTGGTAAATTGCCCGTGGGGCAATTTTTTGCTGGGTTTGTGCCCCTGGCCTTTCAGAACCCCTGCTCCATTATAACCTATTCTTTGGCCAATTGTAGACGCCACCTTAGTCACTTTTGGTAAAGCAGTAACAACTTTAAAACGCGACTTTTCCCAACTTTAAATTCCTACTTACCAGAAATTTCTTAAACCAAAATCGTTAAAATGTGAGAGCCCATTCAGTGCAGTGTAACTCTATCGAAAATGGCCCATCCAGTGGCACAATCCCATTAGGAGGTACCCCTCCCCCTCGGGTAACCTGTTTAAACATGAAACTGTGTCTTGCTAGCTCATACTGTTTAAATTACCCAGACTGTACCAGCACTAAGGGTTTGAGGAGACTGTTTTTCCTTTTTTCATGACATCTGAACATTTGTAGACGTTCCAGTCTTCTCGGATAAGGACGATAAACCGTAGGCCTCGTCTCTTTCATCCTCTCTCTCTATTGGTTAGCAGGGGACGTTAAAAAGACCCCACGCGCTTTTCGCAAAGAGTAAATAACGTAGCTCCCGGTCTGGTGGTCTGGCCTTCCACAATTGAGGGCACCTGCAAAATTCCCTTTGAAAAATTGTAGACTATACAGTGCAGTCTGGTCAAAGTTCCCCGCAAAGTGTTGTAAAGCGCATTAGAGCGTATAATGCGCTATATAAATGCATTTTCGTCATCTTCTAGTATCAGTCTGTAGGTTTGAGATATTAAGACAACAAAAGTCTCTCTTCCAGTAGGAGTGCATGTATTTAGGATACGTATATAGAAGATTTTACTTCCTCATATTGGTGCACCCTGTCAAACAGTAGTTACAATGTAAAAGTCAGATTTAAATTATTATCATTTTTTTCAAACTTCGTTAGGTGTTAAGAGAAAAAGATGTTTTGGATCAGCAAAGGAAGTACATATCTGAAACAACTAGCAAAGATGAACAACTGAAGAAAGCTCTTGAGGAGATCAGTACACTAAACAAAAAACTTGCTGAAGAAAGAGCTGAAGCGGAGGAGAAGGTGAGGAAATATTTTTATTTCATCATTTCTTGTCAGGGCTTGTAACTGATATACCAATAGTTGCTCATAATGGTCGCTGAATCCGACTTTTGCAGATAAAGGATCTTCTTGAGGACATGAAGACTTCTAAGGATGAAGAATATATCAATGGTATGTGAGACGGTAATTCCGGAAAAGAAAATTAGATGAAAATTCCAGAAAATCTATTTGTTGAAGGCGTTGGTGAATACCATGATTTCTTACTCTTTTGGTGAGGTAAAGAGTGGTAGAGGTGACTTTATTTGTAAAGTTATTGAACGCGACGACGTTCAGTTCTTTTTAAGGAATGTTTCGCTGTGGTTTGGAATGGCCTGTAAGTAATAAATGGTCTAAATGTATAGATCGGACATTAAAACATGCGCTTTAGTCTCGCCACCAGTGTCTCCTTCAGGCCATGTGATGATGCTGCTGTTGTTGTATTGCTAACAGTTACTGAAGAAAAACTTCAGGTGGCCGAGGAGCATATCGAGTCCTTGGAACAACAACTGGCAGACACCGAGAAGAAAGTAACCGAGGCAAATCAGAAAGGTGATGATTTCAAAGCTTTATTTTGAGTTAGTTTAACTGAAGCTTCTCCAAGTTAGCGACGGAGCATGAAAAGCAAATAATTTACAGCATGGCGCTCGCAGCGGTTGAGTCTCAAGACTGCAAAAAGAATAGGAATAGACTCGCTTACGTTTTTCACGCACAAGTTAGGATCTTTCTTGGATGTGTCAAGGTATCTAACATGTTTATCGTCGTTTCGGATCTCACCACCTTTCATTCACACAACTTTGAGTAATTATTTTATAACTTAGTAACATAATTGTGTTTACTTCTCTTATCTTTGAATTGTATGTCAAGGCTAGTATTGAATTTGAGCCTTCAACCTTCATGTTTTTATTCAGTGAATTTTATAGAGAACTGATGGATCAATTTAGGGTGCTTAAACACAAATTTAGTAATTTCATCTCTGCTGTGAAAAAAGCATTATCTTCCTTTGTGTTCAAAAAAGGTCAATTAGCTTCACTCTCTCACTTTGGGATATTTTGTTTTGTTAGTGTCTGAACTGGAGAAGAGTTTAGAGGAAGCAAAGAAACAGGCCACTGCCGCTGCCCTTTCCTCATCACCTCCAGCGGCAGCCCCACCCCCACCACCACCCCCACCACCTCCTCCCCCTCCTCCCACACAACTTATCAAGTGAGTTGAAATGAAATGTTTTGCGACATACGTATTTTATTAGGGATTGATGTGGTTTGAAGCATATATCCATGTTTGGTTCACCTAGCCACCTTAAGTATCCTAACTTGTCTAAAATCACCTTAGGTAGCAGTTAATTAGCTACTTTGATAACCAAGCTACCCGCCTTTTTTCGGAGGACTTTGAATGCCCAACATTTTCCTGTTGGAAGGGTTTCTATGGTCAACACTGTGGGAGGAGGAGCTGAAATGGTTTGGTGTGCACTTTAAGTTCACTTAATTGTCTTGCCGCGAACAATCCCGATTCGTTGGAATTTGGTTTCATTATTAATTAGCTTTCTAATTCGCTTAAGAACAGGGGAGTTGAATGCAGTAATGCTACAAGCAATAACAATTCAACAATTAAAGCACTGTCAGTGAATGTTCCATAGCTACTTACTTTTTGGAATTTAGGAAGTTCATGAACATTGTCGGAGCAAAAAAGAAGTCTTCCTTAAAACGGAACAAAGGTAAGAATTAGCAAGGAAAATTGTTTTCACTTGTTCTCAGTACCTACAACCAGTCTAAAGCTTAGTCACCCTCCCCCAGTTGTTCGAGGGTTGGACAATGCTATCCTCTGGATAAATCTTTATCCTTTGGATAGCGCAGCACATTTTATCCACTCTAATCCACTGGATAGCGCTTTATCCGTTGGATAGCTGTATCTTCCCTTTGAACAACTGGCCCTCGGATGTTGGTTGGCCGGTTTGTTGGTAGGTTGGTCAATCAGCTGGGTGTTTGGTTGGTTGGTGAGCCAGGTATTCACTTAGGTGGTTGCTCGCTTGCTCGCTCAGGTGGTTGGCTGGTAATTTGGTTGATCGGTTGGTCGGTTCGTCAGCTATTTGATCGGTCAGTGAGTTGGTAAATTACTCATTTAGTTGGTTGGTTAGTTGGTTGGTTGGTCATTGTATCAATTGTATCAATTGTATCAATTGTATCAATTGTATCAATTGTATCAATTGTAAGTCGATTGGTGACTCAGTTAACTGGTTGGTCGGTCGGTTGGTAAGTTTATTGAGTCAGTGGAACGGTGTGGAACGGTCAGTCTATTGGTTGGTCGGTCAACTGGTTGGTTAGTTTGTCTGTTGGTTGGAAGGTCAGTTGTCTAGTCGGTCAGACAGTCAGTTGATCTTTTAGTTGGTGAGTCGGTCAGTCGGCTTATTGGTTGGTGTGTCAGGTGGTTAGCAGGAGCAGAGAGAATAACTTATGTCACTAACATGAATTATGATGAAATTTTGTTTTCTAGCTCCTAAGGATCCAATGGCTGTTGCCATGTCTGAAATGATGCAGAGAATCAAGAGTGGCAACATACAGCTGAAACCCGTCAGAATTGTAAGTCTTAAACTTTCTTTGGTCACGAGAACTACAGCAAACAGTACACAAGCATCACAGCGTAATTTTCATGTTTTTCTTTTAAGGAAATTTGTCAGGTCTAAACAAATGTTCTACGACGTGGAATCACTTTCTAGGCGCAATAAGCAGCACTATTATTTTTAATGTTTCATATGCCTCTGTACTGGTAAGGCGGATCTGTCTTCTTGATGTTCAGTTTGTAGCTAACTGTTTGTTTTAGCCTTCCAGTGGCAGCAGCGAGAGTGATGACACGGATGCTATGTCAGATTTAGGAAATCTACTGGTAGGCTAATGAATTGCTTTATCTATAATTTTTCTATCACCGAAAGGCATTCTTACAGTTGCATGAAAATAAACGATAGATATTGAAGCACGACACAATGTACATCTGTTTCGCAGACATAACGCAAAGTTTGCGCCATTTCAATTTGACAGTCAGATACAGTTATAAAGAGAGTTTTTGTTCAAGCTCAATCAGCGGGGACATAAAGTGAAAATAAAAACAAAGAAAACAAACAAGCAAACAAACAAAAGGAAGACTCTCAGCTCAGCACCAGGAGCGAAGAACAAAAATAACAGATCTAGACGGTCGTGTTTTTTCCGATGTGTTTTAAAAGTGACCCCGAAGATGTACTTCAAAATTCCAAGGAGGACAGTGTAAAAGTAATTAAACCTTTGTTTACGGGTGAGTAAGACGCATAAGTCAATTTTCAGTTGAATGTTGAAAGTAATTCGGGTTTGTCATGCTTTTGCTTTACCTTGCCCTGTGATTGGTTCAGAAAACTGGCGCCACTTTCTCGACCAATCAGATGCAAAACTAAAACCAATCTCGACTTGGTTGCCCGCAGTTTCCCGCACGTTAGGCAGTTTACTTGGTTTCAGTTTGATATCTCATCGGTTCATTAACTTAGTTTCCTTTCTTCTGATTGGTCGTTGTGCAGTACTTTGGTTTTAGTTTAACGACACTCAAAAGAAAACCGGTCTTTTTCGGTCAGGATATCATCGAGTCCAATATGAGCTTAGAGAATATTTAAGAAATGAACTGCCTTTACTTTTGCAGAAAACGTTAAAGAGAAATCCAAGCGTTGATGTTGGCCCAGGAATAACTTCTCCTGGCGCTGACAATGCACCAGTTGAATGGGTGAATATTAAACTACGTAAGCCGAGCGCTATTGTAGAGACTTCCAAGGGGACATCGAGCTCAGGAGACACCGGAAATAACAACAGTGAACTAAAGAAGGTGGTATTGAGGAAACCACGCAGCCATTCTGCGGGAGACATTCTTGACGAAAGACCAAAGGACGAGGCTACGGCAGAGCTGAAAAGGATTCTACAGAGACAAAAAGCTGCAGCTGAGAAAGGTGCAAAAGTTGTACTAAATGTGCTCCAGTTTAGAATGTTCTGTGAAAGCGTGTGAGTCAATAAACTGAAAGGAACGACTCTTAAGACTCGACCATTTATTTTAATGTTAAAAAATTCATTATCTCTTTTTGTTTCAGAAAATGCGGAACAAAATGGTAAACGCGTATGTGAAACTGGAGCGACTTGAAGGATTCAGAATCTGTAGGCTGAAAATCGCATTATAAACAGAGGAGCACACTATTCACTTGTTCTTGTTTTTATAGATGACCTTGTATTTAAATGTAGCTGTACATCATGGAGAAAATTTTAATAGAATAGAGTAACATTTCGTCATTAATGAAAAGAAATAGTGGATAGAAAACACTTCATATGTTGTTTTTGTAATACTTCATCGTTAAGGCTCGATTTAATATCCGCTTTTTTTTCCCCTTAAAGTACGATGGATGACTGTGTGATAAGCAAAGTACAGAATAAGACGCAAACGTGTATCGATACTCATGAAAATAATTTCAAATGTTTTGGAAGTAATCGAAGGCCTTAATTTATCGTGCCAAAAAAAAAAAAAACAACAACAACAACAGAAACAAAAGGAGGGATATGAAAAAGAAAGAGAATTCGTATCAACAGAAGATTTCTTCATCAGTGAGCAAGCAATGCAAGTAAATAATGCACTGTGAGAGCGCAGAATACCAGTAGCGGTATCACGATAACATCGGCCTACTTATTCTCCACTGTTCTCTCTACGTTTTCTTTGCGAATGACAAGGAGAATACTTTAAACGATCAAGAACATTTTAAGATGGTAATCATTTCCTTATTGATTCAGTTGAGATATTGTAAGGAGAAATGAAATGATTGTCGCTCTTACGGGTTCAGGGTTCAACAATTTTTAAACTTTTTTCCCTTTGTTTGCCGTTTGTGCAGCTTTCTCAAAGAAAGGAATATTTTTTTAAACGATCAAGAACATTTTAAGATGGTAATCATTTCCTTATTGATACAGTTGAGATATTGTAAGGAGAAATGAAATGATTGTCGCTCTTACGGGTTCAGGGTTCAACAATTTTTAAACTTTTTTCCCTTTGTTTGCCGTTTGTGCAGCTTTCTCAAAGAAAGGAATATTTTTTAGCAGCCTGTGAGCTAGTTAATCCTAATATTACTTTGTTTAAATGAATTATTTTGGTATTGATGTTCCATTCTGATAGAATGAGGCAATTTACTTAAACGGAGAAAGTCAAGAAAATATTATCAAGTTATTAAATTTTTTTTTCACTCGTTTCGTAGAAGGAGACTTCCAGCAAAACTAAATTTTTCTTTAAAAAGAGGCAAAAGGTTCCTCTCGCTGAGTTTTTGTTATGTAGTAATTCTACATGTTAATGCTTTTGAGGTCCTCAAGGAACTTACTTTGTGGAGTTTCACGTAACAGGGAACCGTCCTCGAGAAGTGCACCACACATTATTTAGTAAAAGGTTTCGGAGAATACATATATATTTTTTATAAAAAGAAATGATATTATGGAATCAGATTTGAATACACTAGAATAGAGCTGGTCTTGGTATTAAATCGAATTTTCAATTTTAAGACAATTTTTGTGGCTGCTGCCGCCTCGTAGGAGGCGAAGCAACAACCTCTAGCAGCAGTATACTACCTATTTTCAATGGTATAAAAATTGCGCTAAATTAGTAGCCACATGCAGTCGTAAACTGCCTATTTTTGATCAGTCTTTTGTTGTGGTACACTATGCAAGCTCTTAGTGAGAAACTAATGTCTACTTCTATGATTTATGTCGACACAGCTTTAGGACGTCATTTGATTTTAGTGTACATTTTGATCTGGACAAAGTAGATAGCTGCTGCTTGTCAAAGAAAACAATCCTTTGTCTCAGGTCAAAGATTCTAAACTTTCACGGCAGTTTTCGATGTCCTATTCTATGAGTGTTTTCGGGAGAGGAGCACACAAGAAATAATTGATACGTCCATCTTTATTTCGCACCTATGCAACTCACTTTTAGATATATTTATACAGGAGCTGAGTTTTGATTTGAAATAAATATTCGTTGTCCTAGCTGTTTGTCAAAATCAATTATACACGATCAAGGAGGAATCTGTTTACAAGTTTTATGGTCTTGGCAAAAATTAGGTGTGGGTAATTTAGTTTATCCGAGCTGTGATATGGAAGTGCTGTTCCAACCAGCAGATATCCTTTAAATGCAATCTCTGATTCTGAATTCTCCCCATACAAACATGTCACTGACATAGGTGCAAGGGATCTAATGCTGTTAACATAGTCCTCAAATTTGAAAGATTAACTTCTTACTGCCGATCGCGAGGGCCGTACTGTGGAATATTGGCCAATACGAATCGTGGCAGTACGGACCGAGCGCAGCTTGGTCCGTATAAAAACGACCGAGGGACAATGTTCCCCAGTAGGGCTTGAGCAAGCAAGATTAGTTTGTGGTTGATCATACAACTAAGAGGAATTTCTTTTTTTTTTAGGGGGAGAGCATTCTACCGTTTCAATCAGCAAATTATGTAGATCCAAAGAAATTACCTTTTTAAAATAATTGCCGATGCTTAATTACTTTTCCTCGCAGAAACATCTCGATGGACGTGACCTGCATATCATGTTAGCTTTGAAAAGAGAGAACTTTACTGTTCGAATCAACGACATCTGGCGAAAAGGACCGCTAAGGGCTCGGGCGCACTACACAAATTTTTGGTTTTTGCGAAGAAAATCTTGTTCTCTGTTTTGCTTTTGAGACAAATGTTCTGCAACACTACCTTCTAGCATCATTATACAACCTCTAATTCATTTCAATGCTACAAATTAAAAATTAGGCTTTACAAGTGCCCACATGCAGTCTTTGACTGTCCATTTTTTAGTTATCCCATGCAGTAGGTAGCTGACAGGTGCCTGTGGCCTGTTTGAGTGGTGACATCCTGTGACAGTGTGTGCTCGCATGAAATAGCAGAGAGTAATTCGAGGCTTGCATAAGGGTCTGACCAAGAATCGCTATTATTCCAGAACCCTCCTTGATAACTGTACCATTAAACACAAGTCAAAACAGATCTGCCTGCGGCGATTCTCGGAGAAACTCACGTCAGGAATATTTGATTACTTCCCCGAGATGTTAATTATTAGATGGGGCTGGTATCTTGTGGTGGATAGGCTATATTCCATTCTGCGTAAGAAAGTAAACAATGGCTTGTTCACTACAAATTACGTTGTACTGTCTGACCCCGATGTCGCGGAGAAGCACTCGCGTAAAGTTTCGTTGCCGAGGAAGGAGTCTTTTTCATCTGTTCGTATTATTTTCCGCCGGGGTGTTTTTATTTCATTTGTATTTTCATATTTGTGTGGTGCCAGTGATTCCCAGCGAAGAGTCTTGTATTATGGCGAAAGTTTCCTGCCATCGTGATAAAGAAGCATCGAAAATGCAAAAAGACAAAGGTTATGGCCCACAAGTGGGCATTGATGAATTAAGGGATGTCGGAAAAGAGAGAAGTCAAGGAAAGAACTCTCCATGCAGAAAGACAGAGGAAGAGTCGAGATTTCGCGAAGTGAAAAGAGGAATAATTGCTTATTCAGCTTGGTTTGATGACAGAAAATCTCTGGAGTATGTGCGAATTTTGTTGCTGACCTCAACAAGAGAGCCTCTTCCAATGCTTTTCTGTCATTTTGACAGCGAATTAAAACGATCTTTTACTAGTAGAGTCTCTTATTATCAGCATAGCGAAAACCATTACATGCCGTTTGGATGCTTCATAGCTTCATGCGTTGTTCCACCAGAATTGGACCACATACCATGTTTTGTGATTGTCTCTACGTATGATAATTCAACTTATAAAACACAAACCGAAAGCAGCTCGCTTGTTTTGCCCATAAATTTTATCGACCGAAAAATCGAGAAGGTTGGTCACAAGCAATACGGAATTTGTATTCCTCCTCTTCACGGCGAGATATCGGTGGACAGGTTGATGGAGTTTTTGGAACTCTCACAGATTTTAGGAGCTTCACATTTTACTTTTTATAACTTGAACATGTCTGATAGTGTACAAAACGTTTTGGATTATTACGAAGAAAAGGGATTAGCGCGCGTTCTTCTTTGGAATTTACCTTCTTATATTGGCGAGTACGATATCCATTATTATGGGCAAACTTTGTCAATTATGGACTGCTTGTTCCGGTCCATGACTTATCTTGACTTTGTGGCTTTTAATGACTTAGACGAGTTTATTGTACCGCTTTATCATAATAACATGAGTGTTTTGCTGAAGGAAATTCACCATAAGGAACATTGCGGGCACTGTTTTCAGAGCGCGATATTTAACCCTTCTTGGGAAGATCTGCAAATCTCGCGGTTAATAACCCAAAGGGTTTTTCGTCGCACGAAAGAGGCTACGCCATTTTGGACTAAATGTATTGTCGATCCAAGAAGAATATTCGAGGTGGGGATACATCACATTAGCAAGCCAATTGAAGATAATTTTATTGTTGATCAAGTTGATTGGAGTGTTGCGCGGGTGTTTCATTACAGAAAATGCGATGACTCGGAAGCGTTAATGCAGCCAGACTGTTCTGGGAACATTGAAGAAGATAAAACTATGCAAAAATATGAGGAACAGCTGCAGATTAATTTTGAAAGGAATGCCATGGCTATAGTAGATTTTGCCGAAACAGACTACGAAAGTGTTTGATATATACATCGACAGACAATCGATGCAAAATACTTATTGTTGAGGACGCTAAAAAAGACCGAGTGAATAATGACTTCTAGAGAGTTTTTTGCAATAGCTACCAATCGCATGCAAACAGGCCTTTAGGTCACTAATGACTCAAACGCGAGCTGCCCTTTGGTGTTCTCATGAGATAAAAACATCATTATAGGTGTTATATATCCGGCTGAGAATATTCTAGTGGCAAAAACAAAGCAACTATAGTGATTAAATTCAAAGAGATCTAGATGAACGAAATCTAAACTAATTTCAGAGACCTTTGGTTATTATTGATAGGTATTGGTCGGATCAACGAATTCCCGTTTCTTTTTTTTTTTTTTAGATGTCAGAGTTGTCTCTTGACTGGAATTTTATTTACTTTTGAACCACTCAGGAGAGAAAATTGAATCTTTTCAGAGCTTAAAGCTCATGATATGAGCGCGCAAACCAGAAGTTGTAGTTAATGATGTTATGACGAAACTTCAAAAAGATCTTCATTGTACTGTTATGTAAACCGCAGCATGAATAGATAAACTGTTTGTGTGATCTCTCAAAGGAAATCACTAAATCGAAATGCAGCTCTGATATTAGAATCAAAACTCAGAAACACTTAGTTGCGACGAAGGTTCGATTTATGAGTAATTTCTAGGACACCGAAACCCTCCGACTGCGAAAAGCTTAGAAATTGATTTATTGAAAGTATGTGAAATCCAGAAGCGATTTTTTGCGTGTCGTTCTTTTTTAAACCGACCCAACTACACTGTGTGATGTCCTCCTATTTTGACGGCTTTCCAAATATAACCATAAGAATAAGACGCGTTTCAAAGAAAATGAAATTTGGACTGATATATTCGCAGCTTGCCATCAAAGTCTGGCCGAGGAAACCCCACAGATACAAAGGGTGCTTATCATAAATCAGTTGAGACTAATGCATACAGTAGACAATTAGGTGACAGACTGTTGGGTTTGGTACAAACTCCCAATTTCTGATTGTTGAATCTCCCGTCTAACTGCTTAACATTTCCTCCTAAAATGGTAACAAGAATTTAGTGTCAGATCAGGATAGCAACTTCAACCTGATAAATTTGAGTCATTGCCTGTTTGCTGGATAATGTATAAATATTATAGGTAGAAGTAACATGTTACTACTCACTTCAGCGAGTTAAAGGTTGGCCATCAGACCAGTGTTGTAACAGCTTGGACGGCTGTCATAAATGCTAGTCTCAGTATCGATCAACGATCAATTTAACCGGCAAACACGCTATTTTTTTTTTTTTTTTTTTTTTGCAGTAGCTAGTATGATGTGAACAAACAGTCTAAATCTCAAAACTTACATGCACCACACGACGACACAACACGAACCTTATACGAAGTACGCAGAAAGTCCGAACACTGCCTTGTTACCAGGCGCTCTCTGCTTTTCCAAGAACTCGAAGTCCGCTGGAGCGATAGTCATTGTTTTGGCTTTTTTCTGTTTTCCTTGTCTTTGGTCGCTAAAAACAAACTGCAAGACTTCACCCTAGGGGTTATGGTAATTATTTGTTCGCCCTGACTTTTTTCCATTTTTTCCATCGGCCTCAAGTTTGGTAGTAGGATTTTGGTGTCTTCTTGGCAACAAGGACATGACAACGTTATTATTCTCATATTGGTCATTGTACTTCTTCTGAATCGTGGGTGTTCTTGTCCGTATTCATGCAAGTTTAAGTAACGTTTATCATGGGAGATGCATCTGCTGATCAAGATGCTAAAGGGGCTGGGCAAGGCGTCATAAACCAAACTCAGAAGAGTTCTAATGAGTTATACAAGTATGTCGATTTAAACGGCGGTGGGTGTCTTGTTGAAGCATTCAGGAGAGCTCAGGCATCGAAGAACTTCAGCGAAGTAGAAGAACTCATCGAGGGATTTCGTGAGAAGTTTTTATACAACGATGGGGCTGGAAAGGACGTCGATATAGAGGAACTTATTCAATGGAGGCTTAAGAGTCGCAAGGTTCAAAAACCATCTAAGAGAGAAAACCCTCTGAAGGCCTGCTTCACTAAGTGTTCAAGTCGTGTAGAAGATACGATTGAAGCCGTGGGAACAACGGATCAATATGCCTTAAATGAAAACTTTGGTACGTACTTGTTCAAGGATTTTATTTCATTGATTAAAATCACTTTTTGTTGTCTCTCAGGTACATTTTTGTAGACATTTATTGGATACCATACGTCATATGCATATTCGTAGAAAAGTATGTCTTTTTTAATAATTCAGACCTCATGTTTGCCTCGTATGAATTCATAAGCTGATAGATACAAATGTTTAAAGTACTTGTACTTAATTTGTATTAACTTGGTGCCTTGTAATGCCCGATGCCTGGGTGAGGTCACAATTTCAAGCTTTTTCAAACCATAGTTAATATTAAGCTTTATTATATGGCTGTGTCTCACAAAAACTGGGAACTACCGAATTCACGAATTTGATTAGCTGACATCAATATTGGAAGCGGTCTAGATTTCTCATCTAGACTGGCATTTAGACTGGTCTAGAAAAAAAAGGTACAAAGAATATAAATAATTGGCATATAAGAAACAGCCATATTATAAACATCTTATTAACCGAGCTAGGTCGGTCTGTATGGGAGAATCTTGACCTCGGTTGCTGGTACAGACCTCACTGCGTTTGGTCTGTACTGGCGACCTCGGTCAAGATTCTCCCATACAGACCTCCCCCTTGGTTAATAAGAACTAATTATTAACTTTGATCAAACATGTCAAAGGTCATGTACAATCAGAGATTCAATCGCAGATACTGGGAGTCAGAGAATCCTAGATTGTTGTAAATCTGAACTTGAGACTTGCATCTATTGACAGAGACTTAAATTGCAACCAGCTTGTTGCCAATTAAATTCAGTATTGGTGACCAGAATTTTCATGTTGGTTACCGGCATACCACTTTTAAACTTGAAGTCTAGTTAATAATGTTCCTCTTGTGAATAGGGCTTGACTCTTTACACCCTGATATCAGCATGCACATTCTCCATACTGTTTTTTACACATTTCCCAAGGTGCCAACAAGGAGATTTTGGTCAACAGTGAAGAGTGTCTTTCACTGGTGTTTATTTCCTGTATACTCATGAACCCAAGGTGTGATTCAAGGGTGATATTGTAAGGAGAAATTAGATGTTAATCGTTCTTCAGGGTCAAAGGATTAAAAGGAGGCTAATTTTAGACCCAGGCTGATTTAGTACTGCACAGTAATAAATAAAATGGTGAAATACATTTAGATTCAGTCCTGAAGAATAAGGGAGGTTGGAAACCTTTCTGGCAAGCTTTGTGTGTCAGGAGTGATAAGCAAGAACTCAGTCTGAATTCAAACAATATTTATCATTTCTCATCAATAAATGTTACGGTACACATAACAAAAACAGACTTTAGGATCTAATACCATGTGTTGATTTTTTTGTTATAGCTCTGAGTAGGACAAGATTTGTTTGCTGGGATATCAACCAACGTGCTGCTGTGGGAGAAAATGTCCTTCACTTGTGTTTCTTGAATGCGACTCGAGTGCACTATGATATAGCCAAGATGATCATAAAGAAATTCCCTCCCCTGGTCAATGATATTTATATCAGTGATGAGTATTATGGTGAGATGAATATCATTTCATATAGTTATTGTATTAGTCAAAATGTGTATTATTCTGATTAAACAAGTTGTCTGTAGGAATTTGAATTGAAGCACTTTTGGTGACATACTGAAATAAGCACCTATGCCATAATAACCCATGTCTCCCGAATACCATATTAGCTCTATGTAGTGCTGGGGTACTTACAATAATTATTCACTTTTTAATTTGTTAGTCCTCTAGGGAGGGTGCTTATTAACAAATGGTAAACACCACAGCGTACACTATTGAGTTATGGATGCACGCGGGAGGTTGCTAAGCACGAAAGAAGCGTAAGAGTCGCTCGAGGCGATAGCCGAGAGCGACTCTAGCTTCTTGAGTGCTTAGCAAACCTCCCAAGTGCATCCATAACTCAATAGTGTACGCTGTGGTGTTTACCATTTGTTTTATAACATAACATTGATACATTGTAGCTTAAGAGTTCCCTTTTATTTAACAAATCTTATGTGACCAGAAAAAACAAGCGCGCGCGGAAAAATAGTCTTTGCATTTGCTCACGTCAGCAGCGTACACCCATGGGCAAATGGGGGACACTAAATTGACCAATCAGAGTGCGCGCTTTACTTTGGTTATGTTATAATTTGAAATGGGGCACTTATTAGGAACAGGGTGCTTATTTCTTTTTTGAGAAACAGCAGAAAGTGTAGAACTAAGCTTTGAATTTTTGTTCCCATATGCATTTGTTTTTTTAGCTAAAATTTGAAATAAACATGCATGCACACTTATTCAAGGAATATGGTATGTTTAGATTTTAGTCATGAGATTGGTAAGGCCTGATATTTTGCTACATGTGCATAAAATGTACCTGTTCAAACCTGAACAGCATGAAGCTTTATGCAGACATTTTATAGCATAATGATCTATGTTCCTAGGTGAAAGTGCTCTGCACATGGCAATAGTCAATGAAAATCAACACATGGTTCACATTCTGTGCAAGAATGGTGCCAACTTACATGAACGTGCCTATGGAGCTTTCTTTTGCCCTGAAGATCAGCAGAAATCAAGAAAAGATCGTGCAGGCCTGGAGAATATTGCTGTTACTGATGAGACAAATTATGAAAGGTACACAAGAAAGCAAAGTTTTATAGTGTTATATTATTGTTATAATTATTATTAAGTGTTAAACTGTGTTTGTTTTAAAGTATTTTTAATTAATAATGCCGATCTATCTTTCCTCATCCCTTGTTTAACTTTAACAGCACTCCAAAAAAAAAAATGGAAGATGAACAAAAAGCAATAAAAATTTCAATATTAATTATAACCATGATAATTATTTTAATTATAGTAATTGAGAATAAAGTGTTTTTTTTTTAATTTTATATCCTTAAAAAGTACTGTGTTCAGAAACAGTAACATGTAATTTTTTGAGAAAGAAACCATCTTGCACTTTGCTTCATTATAAACTGTAAAATGTTACAGGCCTCCCAGGTAGCTCAATGGATAGAGTGCTGGACTGCTGTGCGGGAGGTCGAGGGTTCGAGCCCTGGCTGGACCAACACTCAAGGTCTTAAAATAACTGAGAAGAATATGCTTCCTTTCTGTAACATCAAGAAATGGTTAGATATTCTAGTCTTCTCGGATAGGGATGAATAAATGGAGGTCCCGTCTCCGGCAGGAGTAGGTGTAGAAGACGTTAATTTCCCACGCACGAGTTTACTGTGTGATGGATGTCCTTCCCTGGGGTGGGTTGGGTGGGTGCTTACAGGGCCATTCTGAAAACCACTTCTCTGAGAACGCACCTTGTCTAAAAGGTTATTATCTATCTATTATCTATCTTACAAAACACATTCTTGGCTTGCACCCAAATGTGATAAGTTGTAAAATTGATGTGACCTTTTTTTTTCTTAAAGCAACACATATTGGGGGGAATATCCCCTTTCGTTTGCAGCATGTCTTGGTTTAGAGGATATGGTGCGCTATTTGTTAGCTAAAGGGGCATGTCCCAATAAGCAGGACACAAATGGCAATACTGTTCTACATATGATGGTTATTCAAAATAAGATGGTAAGTACTTGCTTCTAGAAAAATGTCTTCTTTGCCTTTGCCTAATTTGTAATGGGGTAACAAAAACAACAACACAAATGTTCTATTAAGAGTAAACTTGAAAAAACCAAGATGTGCATGATAACCAGAAAGGGGGAATTGATATCAAAGGTAGGGAATGATAAAAAAATTTTTCTTCCTTCTTAGCTTTGATATGGAGAGGGGAAAACTTGCAGTCTTACTTAGTATGTTAGTTAAGAGGAAAGAATCAAGACATGCTTGTCGCATATTATACTCTAAATGACTGCGAAGGATACTTACTATAATTACAGTTTATGGGGCACTTTGGTGCTGCAAGTACATCCATTCCAATTTTTTCTTGTCTATAACACCAATATTCTTTGATAAGAGTAATTATTATTTTAAAGATAAATATCAAGTACAAGTCAGAGAAATACAAAATCTACAGTATATTAGATATAGATGATCTTTCCCTTTAATCAACTCTATGACACAAACATTAAATAAACTTTTAATTGCTGCAGGGAGAACACTCTTCTCTCAAGTGTTTATTTTTGATTAATCAGCAGCTCCTGAAGAATTAAAATAGCCCTTAGTTTGTATGTCACACTCCCATCTAACTTTATGGATGATCATTAGTGTATTTTACCCTTAGGCTGTCTTTGTTTGTAGTCATCAGATTTGGTCAAATTATTTTGATTTTATGTTAAACAAAACCTTTAAGAAGCAAGCCACATTCTTTGGTACCCAATAGTTGTGTTAAGTTTATTTGAATGTTGAACATTTGCAGGATATGTATGATCTAATTTTTGATTATGGATGCCACTGTGCTTGTCTGTGTGGAAAGCCACTCAACACTGTTGTGAACAACAAGGGCTTGACGCCTCTGACCCTTGCTGCTAAACTGGCTCGCAAAGAGGTAAATGTTTTTGTTTTTAATGATTTTAATGAATAATATGCATGATCAGTACTGCTTAACAGTACAACTACATGCAAATTGTAATATATGCATTGTATATAGTCATGATACCTTCTCATTAGTTTACAAACTAAAACCCTGTGATGATTTTTGGCTGAAATGAGAGCTTACACCGTACCCTTGCCTTTTGGTTGATATAGAATAGAATTACCTAGCAACAATAAAACAGCACTTGTAATTGGTCAACATGCATGTAGGTCTCGGGATTGATTGGCTAGCTAGGATTGAAATCATTTTCAATAGATTTTAAGTAGACTGATCTTATCAGTAATCTTATGTCAGTGACTTCTATATGACTTTGTGAATGAAGATTACCTTGTTTATTTGATGGCTGTCTTCTATAATAAAAATGCTCCTCTGTTGTTTGCATGAAAATCCTTTTTAAAAGATCCCAAAAAAAGGATAAACAACTTAACGTTATTTAAAAATTATTCCATGTTGGATATGAGAGGGCTATAACCAAACTTGTGTCCAACAAGTGCAAATGGAGTAATTGCATGTTTTATTAAATTTTGTCTGAAATGTTTGGGTATTTGGCATGATTTATTAGCCCCACAATAGTTGGCACAATCCATTACCTTGTAAGGTGACTTGGAATATGAACTGTTACCTGGAGTTAAGTGGACAAATCAGAACACTAGAAATGCAATATTTGACAATTATTCCACAAGCGTGTGTTGGATATGAGATGATAGATAGCCAACGAGACGCGTAGCACCGAGTTGGCTATAATCATCTCATATCCAACAAACGCGAGTGGAATAATTGTTTTATTAAAAACGTTAAATTAAATTATTAAATTTTATTAAATTTTTAGCTCCCTTTTAATTTTAAGCTGACACGTACGCTTGCCATATTTGTAGATTATGGTATATTGGCTGATATACCATAATGGCTAAGCCAATAAAAAGTCTTGAATTGCATTATCTGACGATCTAGTTTTTAATAATCAGTTAAATGATATTTGATATATCAGTGAGATATTATTGACAAAGGTTATTTTATTCATAACTTTTAGATGAATTTCTTCAGCAATTATTGTATTTTAGTCTGTTTAGTATTACTGGTACATTGTACAATAATTTATTGTACTTACATGAAATGTAAATTTCCTGTTCTTGTTCAATATCCTTGGTAGATGTTTCATCACATTTTGACCAGAGAGAGAGATGTATTTTGGAAATATGGTGAAGTGACATGTGCGGCATTCTCTTTGAAAGATATTGATACAGTGAGATTAAAATTCTTATTTACTTTTTAATTGATAGCTTTTTATTTTAATAATATTAATAATGATAATTGATAATTTGTAGTAACAGTGAAGAGGTCTCTGTCGACATTTCACCAAGCTTATGATAATTGTGCCAAAAATGATGGCCTCTCATGTCTACCCTCAAAGCTAGCTAGGTTAACTTCCATGGACATGTAGTTTGGTTGTCAGTGATCAATTATTTTGGTAAATAAAGGCTGATAGTTTCGAAAGACACTGTTTGGGGCTGCGTCGGTGGGGGTAACGAAATAATTGGATATATGAACAAAGTTGAAATGGTAAATTGGCCACCGTAACGATTACAAAAGCTGACATTTCGAGCGTTAGCCCTTTGTCAGAGGGCTAACGCTCGAAATGTCAGCTTTTGTAATTGTTACAGTGGCCAATTTACCATTTCAACTTTGTTCATATATCCAAATTATTTTGGTAAATGTTTTGCATTCACTTGACTCACTTGAGTCCTATTAATATTTAAAAGCAAATAAAATGTACACTGTATGGACTGAAATAAAGCAAACACCATCATATTTTTCCCTAATTGTTTCCATGATAACTTAATTGTCTAATTCTCAATCCCTCAAAGATTTGAGTTGTTGGGAGTTGACTGGTTAACCTAAGATATAACCCACCTAATTAAATTAAAGAATTATGTTTGTTCAATTTTTCAGTTGACAACTGAAGGGCAGATAAATGAGAAATGTGCATTAAACCTTATCACACATGAGGTATGTACTTCAATGAGGAAACTAAACACTGAATAAAACTGAGTGGAGGATAGTAGCAGATGGATCATTTACTTACTAGGTGGTGAGACCTGTATTCATTGGACATCTCCATTAAGTCTATCAAGCAGATATAGACACCAAAATTGAATGCTGGCAGATTATTCACACTCACAATAGCCAGACAGGAGAAAGAAAACTATTTTTAGGAGTCAATGCGCATTCAAAGTGAAAAACAATCAAACTGCCTGAAGGGTGAAAAAATGCAAGTGACCAAGTTCAAATTGTGCTAATCAAGTTTTGAATCTGGTTGAGAAAGTGGCATTAGTTTAATTTATGAACTAACCAGAGTGAAGTAAAGCAAAACCAATGCAGTCCTTGATCTCTTTTGACAATCAATTGAATATAGTTGGGAATTGTCTCTTTGACTCTGTAGTTAAATATGATAATTTCTCTCTCTGTGTAATACAGCATTATTAATAGCAGTGTTATGTCAAAGCCTCCATGATTAGAATAGTCCTGGACCAGTAGAAATTATTTTCAGTAAATAAAATTAATGTTTAATGTTTAGACAGCTCTCTATAGGTGATGTATTTTAAATTTGATTTTGCTTTTTTTACTGTAGGAGTCGGTATCACACTTGGTCTTATTTGATGGAATCCTGCACAATTTGCTCAAGGAGAAATGGAGGCGAGCCTGTCGTTCTAGGTGTGTTATACCAAGACATATTCTTCAGCCAGTGTTAGTAATCATGTGTGTAAAACACTCAGTCTGTCAAGTCAAACACCTAGAAATTATATACCTTGGAATATATCATTTGTGACTGCAGGTTTTTTTTTACCTTTTTTAACTGAGTGCACTTATAAAGATATGCGGCAGTCCATTCCATCAATTTTGAAAAGCAAATAATTCTCCTCATCCATTGAAGTGTTAAAAAGAATTAATCAGACGGATAGATCCAGCTGCTAAAGTTGAGATAAGACAATTGAATTAAATCAAGCAGCCAATGATGTTTCACTGTTCCCATGGCTTGTGTTACAAATCAGATGGTAGACAAGCAAAACAATTCCAAATAGTGTTGGGTTTAATTGGGCCTAAACTCCAAGTTTTTTGCTCAACGATGCTTGGAATAAACTCTAAGTAGAAGTTTTAAGATGAAAATTAGCACATTAAGGGTGAGGAGCGGTGGAAAGAACCTATCTAGGTAAATCAGAAGTGTTTTTTTGTCACTTGGAGAGATTCCAAAAAGTCACGGAAGGGCGTAGTACTGTCAGTTTTTTTTTTTGTTACTCCACTACCCATGACTGTGTTCATCTGTTTAGTAACAAACTCTATTATAGAGGGAAGCCCAAGTGAAGGTCACTGGTACCTCTTGTTCTTTTACTTTAAGCCAACTCTGTAAATTTTACAATTTTTTTTTGGTAATGTGTTTCATTGTGACAGCTACATATAAATATGCAATTTCAAATTGAAATTCACTAAATCATTTTTTCCATCAATGTTAATCAAAAGTTTGAGATGCAGCCTATATGTGGGTACAGCCTGCATGTACATGTATCTACGGGTAAATACAGTATTGCTCCTTGCTAATCCATCACAGGTTATCCACCTGTATTTTGTTAGGTTTCTCTGAAATATTGTTGGAATTGATCTTGGGTGGAGAGAAACTGTGAGAGAAAATATACTTATACTTGTTGTTTGACTTATAAAATAAGTCAAACAACACTTCCTTTGAAAGCTCTCAAGGTTAAACAATATTCACTTCCCTTTACACATCTCCATCAAATCATGATATCTTTGTAAACTCTACTCCACAGGATAAATTGTAAACTTGTTCTAATTTCTCATTAAATTATCATTCTTTAAAATATGTTTAAATTTCATTTAATTGTTTTTATTGATTATTTCTTTATTATCTTTCCAGATTTTATTGGCTTTTGGCTCTGTACGTCATCTTCCTCATCACTCTAAGTGTTGCTGTTCTCCTTCGACCCCTTGATGTAAGTTCCACCCATTTTTTTAACATTTCCTTGTTGGACACTTTACACCTACCCATTCTTTTCTCTGTACATTTCCTTTGGTACTGACAAAGAGAATTGATTTAACAATCAAAGCTTCTTAGGTTGGCGATCGTTTCCTTTATAATTTCTCTTGATCGTAATAAATGACTCAGCAGTAGTACTGTAAGGAAAAATTAGATGCTGGTCACTCCTTCTCCTTTTGCCTCGTGTATGTAACGTGTGTCTTCTTTTTATGTTTGATGATCAAAAATATCAAATGATGATTTTTATGGTACATTTTAGGACCTGAATTGTGATGACCATGCTAAAAACAGCAGCTCTATGTCCATCAACTCCTCCTTAACCTTAGAGATTTCAAATACTTCAAGTTGTGATCCGTGTTTTCTCCTCAACGCAATTAAGAATGACAGCACTCAACAGGTTTGTGGTTTTTGTACACCAGAACATATTGCATCAAATCTTTTTTGTCCTTTTTTTGTTCATGGTGTGAAGTCATTGTGAGCAACTCTTTGGAACAGTACTTAAGAATGGAGACAGAGTCCTGGAATGTTTGCTCAATTTCTTTCTTGTCATTGTTCACATAAATTCTGGCAGTAACAATGTTTTCATATTACAAACTGGACTTTGATTGCACAGTACCTTCCCTAGAGCCTGATTTTTCATTCTCAAAGACCCCTACATTACAAAAATAATTTATTTTAAAAACTATATATTGCTTCAATTTAGTAACAAAAATAATGCCTTTGAAAGCCTAATGTTAAAAGGCATCTCATATTTGTTATTACTCAGCAGGATTTTTGTGGGTGAACATTTTTTCTCAACTTTGACCCCACCCCTTTTTTTCTCGTTTGTTGTATTTGTTGCTTCTTTTGTTTTCATAACAGTGTTGTCTAGACAAAGGGGCTTGTAAGCAAAATCTCACCATTGACAGTAACTGCAAATGTACGTCTTTAAATTTGAACACGTCTTACCATAATGAGTTGATTTAGCCCCAAAGGGCTTATTTACTTATGGCACCTCTAGGGAGGGTGCTTATTTGGAAATGAGGTGCTAACTGGGGATAGGGAGCTTACTTCTTTATCGAGAAATAGCAGATTGTGTTAGACAAAGTTCTGATGTTTTTTTTTTTTAAAGGAACAGTAGCGGGTAATGTAGAAGTAACCATTTACATAATGATAGTAGGAGATGTACTCGAGCAGTGTTTTTACTGAAACAGAATAATAATTAAGCTTATTTCCAACAGGTTCGAGCTGCTTTTGAAATCCTAACGCTGTTGTTTGCATTTATCTACATTCTTCTTGTCATTCGAGAGGTGATTTTTCAGGAGGGACTCAAGCCTGTTGTCTTTGACTTGGTAAGAGCCGTGTTAATTACCACTGTCACTTTATAATCTCAACAATGGTATGAAAAACCTCTCTTTGATGACTTTATATATGGAAAAGATCTGTCTTTTCACATTTTGATTTTCACTTGTCATTTCTTTCAAAATTCTTACAAGGAAGAACAGTTAATAATCTCTCTCCAATAAATTTTGATCATGCTACTGTACCTCACCAATTATTTACATTACATTGCCCACTTTTGTTACAGAGTTGTACAGGCTCCTTTGGGCCAGGGAAGGGGCAGTGGGGATCTGATCAAAGTGATAATGGGAATTATTTTAATTTGTAGTTATGTAGCAATTTTATTTGATTGACCCTGTTTGACTTGGCAATATACTCTGTTCAGGTTCACAACCCTCTGCGCCTCCTGCTGGTGTTATCATGTGTGTTATTACTAACCTGCTTGGCAGCACGCTTCACATGTAAATCTCATCATGAGGATCACCTGGTTATTGCAGCTCTTGTGCTGGCCTGGCCTTACTCTCTCACTTTCTGCAGGTGGGACAAGAACATTTTAACCTCACAGAGCAATAAGCATCACATTTCTCTTAAAAGTAGCTGATCTGAATCAAACATTAAGGCCATGAGAATAAACAAAATGATCGTGAACTCATTCATTCAGGAAGCTCTTAATTGTTAGAAAAATTCTCCTTGTAAGTACAATAGGACATGACTTGTATAGAGAACAGTAAGGAGAATCTGCATACTGATGTTGGAATGTAAAGGGTTAAAGCCTGCTCTTGCTATATTTCTGTCTTTTCTCTCAAGTAGAATCCATTCTTGAACAGAAACGTTTTCCATTTGATGATGTAGGTATGTAGGTAAGACTGTATGGCTATTGTGACAGACTGTTATTTTGTGTTTCAGGGGATTTGCTCTTGTCGGGCCATTTGTGGTTATGATTTATCAGATGTTAAGAAGAGACTTTATCATTTTCTTCATCATTTATATGATTTTTGTCATTGGATTTTCTCAAGGTGAGCAATATTTGTTTGTTATGACGTGATTCACTTTAATTGTAAGCTTCAGTGGCATAATGTACTTTCTGAGATTCTGCAAATAAACTTAAGCCATCTAATTGCCATGAGGCAATTATCTTGTTCCTAAAAGTTTCTTCCACAGCAGTGCTTTCCTCTAGAATAGTCTCCATCATTGAGTTCAGTAAGCGGGATCTCTGAATTTAAGATACTGTAAATATGACGGTCACCATTTTACATTATGGAAAGATAGTATTTGAACAATTAATAAATCATAATTGACGTTACTTTGTATGATTTGTCTTGAATCTGACTGATTGTGAAGGCAAGTAAATGAAAATTACAATTACATACTTGCACAGTTACTGTGTAATGGCAGTGTAAAATAATTCTGCAACCTCATTACTGTGGATGTTTTGTCAATTTTTTTGTTGGCTGCTTTGTGAGAAAGTTTTGGTATTGATTTGTTATTGTTTACAATTTTTTCGTTTTTTTTTTTAAGCCATGTTTCTGGTGACGCTTGGGTATGATGACAAATCCATCCAGGAAAATCTTTTTACACGCTGGTTCTCTGCTGGCCTTGGACTCATTATACTTTCATTAGGAGAATATGAGGTTTGCTCTGAATTGTGGTTAAACATGTGTTATGATTGGGACAAGTCGGCAAAACATGTGGGAAAAGACAGTAGTGAATGAAATAACTGAGAGCTGTTTTCACTTGCATTTCATGCAGTTTGCCTGTTTTTACTTGGAGTTCTTATTGGCTAATGATGATATCAACTCTCACTCCAGTTGGCTGTTTTAATTACTGTGGTTCTGGTTATTTGAAACTCATTTGAAAACTGCTGTAAGACCTTTTTGTACACAAGTTGGGACTCTAAACAGGCACATCTGAAACTCTTTAAAGCTTTTCTGTAATTCTGTACTTTAAGATGTAGCTGGAGCAGCTTGTAGCTGGTACATGAAGATAAAATGTTGGAAATTTCTTCCTTTCCTTGAAGTCCTTGTCATTGAATAATGTGAATTTGCTTTGAGATAATATTTTTCTTTTTCAATCCCTTGCTCTGCACTCTTTCCAGTAATTCACCAATTTTCAGTATATTTTATTAATCATCGTTCGCTTGTAAAAAATTAATTCCCATGCCCACCTTTTTCATTTCTACCCAATTGAACTGTGTCAACTCATCACTATAATATAACACATAGTCTCACAATTTTAATTTCAATTTCAGGAGTTGTATGAACAGGTGGCACACAGTAACTCGCCACTTAAGATTCTGGGTTTGGTAAGAAACCTCCATCCTTATTCATTGATATGAGGATTAATTCTTCTAGGAATGTTCAATCAAAGGGCAGAAATGATCTAGGGTTTCATTAGTTATTTTGTACAGGAGAACTTTCGCAAAACTCCCTTGATAAATGAGATGCAAAACTTAAACCTTTGGCAGCCGAGATGTTCACAATTTCCCGTTGTTTGAAGGTTGTTTCATGAATTTGTTTTGAGTTTCAGTGGCTTCTTGCGGTTATAACTATTGCTTTCTGGTACTAATGTTTTGCACTCGTAAACCGGTTGCTTACTTGATCCTTTCCTGCAGATCGTGTTTTTCCTGTTTATGATCCTCGGAGCCCTGTTGATTGTGAATATGTTGATTGCTATGATGGGAAACACGTACCTCAAGGTTGCAGAAACCGAGAAGGAATGGACACGACAGGTAAAAGAAGATAACTTTCACACATTTCTCTTTTTTTTTTTAGAGAAATTTACAATTGAGTCTCAGAAGTAATCCGGGATTGCTTTAGCTTGGCTTTATTTCGTTATACGATTGGTCCAGAAAACTTCTAAAACTTTCTCAACCACTCAGATTCAAAACTAAAACCCATCGCGACTGTGTCACCCGCGTTTTCCCGGGTTTTTTTACGCCAAGTTATCATTGGCTCCTGCTGATAATTTCCGTGCTGTGATTGGCTGTTGTGATCACTTTGGTTTTAAGACACTCAATCGAAAAGCACTCTAGCAAATTCATTGTATATGAAAAGAGATTTTGTTTTTCTCTCAGTGGGCTCGTATTGTACTTGCCGTAGAGCGCATGCTCACCCCGAAACAGAGGCTTGCCGCGCAGAAGCTGTACTCACAGAGCGTGGGTAGTAGTGGGGAGAGAGCGCTGATCATGAGACTGCGGAAGCATGAAGATCACCAACAGGTATATATAATTATGTGGCGTCTTTTTTTCAAGTTATCGAAAATAATGAAAGTTAATAAATAAAAGTTTAACCTTAGTCTTCTCAGAGAGAGTATTGCGTTGTACTCTGTACATTTTGTCGTATTTAAGGTCCTGTATTTTTAGATTGGAACCGACTGATTTACAAATTGCCAGTATCAAGCAATTGTCTTCAAGATATTTTTACCTAGTAATTCATGTATGTGTTTACCAATTGTTTCATCAAATTTGTTTGATGCTTCCTAGACCCAAGTTTCCAACGATCCAAAACAGCGAGCTAAAGCTAAGGTGAAGAATTCCGTACCACTGCCTAGGAAGGACTACGATTGGTTGGATACAAGTATGTGAAGAAATCCTAATAGCTCGCCGTCACTGAATTGATAAATGAACACCTCCTGTGGTGAATTACTAACTCCCAGGATCTCCTTGAGTCGTGTAATCTCGTTGTTATTCAAATGAAAGCTCCTGTTTAATATTTAAAAGACTT
>NC_142519.1:32093214-32108214 GCF_964205215.1 Stylophora pistillata | reverse complement strand
GGTTCTAGTGGGCAGTTTAAACGGGGTATAAAGAAGGTATCTGAGATATCGGATTCCCACACGGCAATCATGTAAAACAGTTGTGATAGTTTTAGTTTTTACCTTTAGCTTAACTGATGATTCTCCGTGTATAAATAAAGTTTTACATTACATTACACATTACATTACATTACCATGGTTACGGGACGCACTTCTGCATTCCAAGAAAACGACCTGTGAACACTCACTCTTATGCGTTTGATGATAAATCGATTTAATCCTACACAAATCAATGTGATACTTATCCGTAGTTGCTTTGGTGACTTTTGTATTCTTGAAATGGAATTTAATTCGTACGTAGTATTTAGTTTGCACGTAGTTCGTCACGTGACGCGTGACTGAGTCGAAGTTGCAGACGCACATGGTTCGCTGGAATATTGGAGTGTCGGCCAAAAAAACAAAAAAAATAGGTGAACCGTATTTCCCGGACTTATGCTGCAAAGTACATAAATTGGGATGTTGTTGAATAAGGCTTTGCTTTAATTCGAAGGTATCCGTAATAACGAAAATACCGAGCGCGTGTTCATTTATTATCGACTTATATAATTAATGCATGTAAGCGAGGCTTTTCTGAAGTTAGATGGTTTGTTTTGATTAAGTGGTAACAGGAGCGTTAATCACTCGGTCCTATTACCATTATAAATTACTCACTTATGCTCAGCCATGTTACCGCAAAATAAGAGAAATTCCACAGGGGGCCCTTACAGAAACGAAAAGTAAAGAATTGTTAAAAAATAACTTGTACAATGTGGATCGCCTTATCTTTGTTGAGCGGGAATAACAAAATAGCGAAAACAATAGAGCTCATTTCTAACATTAAATGAGTACAGTGGGTATCATTAAAAAAAAAAAAAAACTAAAGGAGAACTTCACATAGTTATAAGCCTCGATGTATCTAACAGCGATGTAAGCAAATTTACAATGATTATACTCAAATTATTGGAAAACCTAGCTCTGCTTGTCTCTGTTTCTTCTGTTTGTCTAGTTATGGATCGATTAACTGAAAATTTTAATCCTCTGACGCCGTATAACAACTACGGTAAATAAAATAACAATTAAAAGAGATTAGAGAAAAGTTTGAGTTACACTAAGTAAGTTCCGGCCGCTCAGAATGTCCACTACCAACGTTCTTTCAAATTCTTCGTCTTTTCAGGATCTGAGCAGGAAAAAAGAAACAAAACTGTATAACCAAGATTTTTCCTACAGAGTGTTGGCGACTGTTAGAGAACGAGCAAGTTTTAGTGAGAAGAATGTTTATTTTACAACCTTAGCTAGTCCTAGCTAATTTGAACTGATTTGGGAAAGCTTTGTCACGCATAGAGAGATTTTGAGCAGCCAGTACTCAAACGTACCGTTCATCGTGTTCAGTAGGAAAATTTCTCTTTGGTGGGAAACTGTGGTTTTCACTCTCTCCCACCCATATTCTCTCTCCGTTTCTGTTCAACTGCCATCTTCTTACAGATCCACGAAGTTCATTGCTCTCTGCCAGTTCCCTCGTGGGCAAAGTTCGTTCCATTTTGATCACGAAAAACGAGATCATTAATAACACAATCACACAGAGTATGCTAAAAAATTCCTGAATTTGAAGCATGACGGTCCAAATGATTTCCTTCTAAAAGGCTGGCTGGCAGAGACGAATCAATCTGTTTGCTTCCTGAATATTGCGATATAGAAAACAACAGCGTCGTTACGCTGTAATGAAAGTTAAAAGGCTCCAAGTCATCAATTTTTTCAAATGATATAAATCAGGTTTTATCAACTGGCTATAAAGAGTTTAAATTATTTAAAACTCTTTGCGGTGGCCAATTCACTTTATCAACTCAGTTGACAAAAACCTAATTGTCTTGTTATACGACCCCACCGACGCAGCACCACTAAACTAACCCCCTCTATAAATTTATAAAATGTTGGAAAATTTAAAGATCTTTTCTAAAATATAACTTTTGCAGGATGTGGTCTTGTAGCTTTACGAGTCTTCGGCTGGTATTTAATGAAAGTTAAAAGGCTCTTAAGTCATCAAATTTATAAAGTGTTTATTAGGTTTATCAACTGACCGTAAAGAGTTTAATTTCTTTGCGGGGGCCAATTTACTTTATAAACTCAGTTGACAAAAAATTAATTGTCTTGTTATACGACCCCGCTGACGCAGCACCACTAAACTTACCCCCTATTTTAATTCATGAAATGTCAAAAAATTTAAAGATGTTTACAAAATATATGTTTTGCAGGATGAGGTCTTGAAGCTTTACAAGTCTTCGGGATGTCTCTGTTTGATGGAGAGAAAGTAGTTAAGCCCAGCAGAAGGTTTATTCCGGCTTTGCTGTCATAAGAAGATTCTTCGGATAACCACGATTACAATTAATAATCTGTACGATTTCACTTTAAAGAAAAAAGTTCTAAGTAAGCATTAACGACTTAAACAAAGAAATTTGACAATTCAATCATCAGGCGTTTTGTTATCGATCTACGGCACTTTTCCTACTGTGCAATAGACAAATTTAGAAACATCTATTTAATATAACAACGTATTAAAGATCCTTCTCTCGTCAAAAATATAAATCCCTTTGGGGTCTTTATCACTCATTTTGTCATCTCAAAGCATTATAACACGACCGTGTACTATTTAATGGTGAACATCTCATAGCACAATAGGAAAAGTGCCGTAGACTCCAAAGTTATACTGAGTACAATTGGCAGCTGAAATGTATGGATATTTTGTGACCTAGTCAGTAAAACTGCATTTTTAAAAGCAATCATGATTTACGAGGATACATCTGACAAACCACCACTGAGCAAATGTCACAACCCTCTATTTGTTTTGTTTGGTCTTGTCTCAAAGACAAGAGCTTTTGTAAAACAAAAGAAAACAACATGATGATCCCATTACTTTCTCTCGATTCGTCTCAGTTTGAGTTTTTGTGGATATTAGAGCCCCTCTTTACTGCAAGTTTTTCTATCAATCAATTCACAATGACTGGTATGACCAAAACAGATAAAGATCCGCCTTCCTAAGTTATTCCCACAGTTATAATTGTTGATCATCTTCTGAAATAAACCAGAAAGTCACGCCGCTTACAATTCAAGAATTCCTTGTCGTACTCTGTGTCATTTTATTGCTGATTGTTGATGTCTTAACCACGTTAAACAGGAACTATGCTGCAGAGGGAACTGATGGAATCATTAAACACACAGGAACCACTTCCTCGCATATCTAAGAGAAAATAAACAGGAAATGGTCTTAGTACTTGTTTCCGCTCTTGGTTCTTTTGCACTCTCTGTTCTTTTGAGGAGAGCATTAGATTTGGATAATTCTATGAGGTTAAAAAAACTTATCACGAGGTCGTTAAACAAATTCCTCTCAATTAAAATTAATTTAAATTACGGCTTATGGAAATATTTATAGAACCAAATCCGGATTTCAGAGGGTTTAAGGTTAGCTTATGACGTGACGTAATTAGGAGGGGATTCCTCATGATTTTTGAGATGGCATGGTTGTCATTAATTGTTTAATGGTTCTTTGCGGAATAAGGAATATTCAGTAGAAGAGATATTGTTTATTTCAGGAGATTATTTGTGGTGCAACCTTGCTGTGATTTTCTTGGCAAATTTTGATTGACTTTTTTTCTTGAGAAATATGGGTACATTTCAGTTTCACCTAGTTGTCATTCTGGAAGTTATCGTTTTCGCCATATTGATGACTTACGATCATGGCACCTAACCAACTCAAGCTTTTAATCTTACCTAAGTTTAGTGACTAAACCCCTTCGCTTAGTCTCCTTCGCAGTCGTTCTTTAGTATGTCACGCAGCGCTTCCTGTTATGGCCAATGCAAGTGACAAATGTTTAAAAATTTTATTCAGTTGGAACCCAAGCTCAACTTTGAAAACGTTCCTAGAAATTATCACAGAGAAATACGTCTACTTTGTATTAAATTTGTTCAGTGATGCCGTTTCAAATTTCTTGGGGGAATAAAACACTCACGTCAACTTTAGAACCGTTAGCGCGCGTTCTAAAGCGCGTGCACTACACGCGCGTAAACATCATAATGGAAAATATGATGACATCACAACCAGTTTTTGCTCTAAGAGGATTTCAAGGCTATAGTCTTCGAGGAGAAGTAAAAGCGTCCAGTGATTTTGTTTGGAACATATTCAGTTTAAAGGTATCATGAATCCTGAAATAAGGAGAAAAAGAAAATTTTCTGTCACCTGCGAGCCCTCGCAATCATCGCGTGGCCAGCGAAAAGATGAATATTCCACCGCGTGTAAGCCGGTAAAGACCAGAAGAATTTTTGCAGACTCTAGGGTTAGTACCAGCCTTCATCCTTTAGAGTAAAACTGCTTTATTTTTTTCCTTGACTTGTTTTTATGCTAGTCTGCTTTAAAAGCTATACACCTTTAATAAAAGTTGCTTTCCTTTTGAATTTTGCAGTCGAGCTTGATCGAAAAGAGTAAAACCGAAAACCCCCGGAAAAGGTAGAGAGTTTATCTTTGTATTAACTTAACATTGTTAGCTTTGAACCAAAGGCAGTTTAACTTTATGACGATATTTGCCTTTTTCCTCCACAGAGCCTGGACAGAGCCCGATTTGAAGAGACTTTGTACTGCGAAAAGAAAGAAGATTTGCTTGTCGACTCCACAATCAGTTGTAAGTTTTTTTCCAGTTCGGTGTGAGTTCAGAACGCGTTTAGCTGAAACAGAGCGTTTGCAATAGCGCGCAAGTAAAACTTTACGATACCAGGCTTTAAGTTATTTCAAATAAAATATCTGAATTCTGATAATTTTATTATTTTTCTCTTCGTAGGAAAAAGCTAAAGTTGAAACCGAGAAAAAAGAGAAGCATATCACCAAGACTGAAACATCAGCGAGTAGTTGCAAGCCGGAGCCGATTCGACACAAAAAGACACGAAGAGGTATGAACACTGTAATTTGAAAGCAAACACAGCGTCGTCTTATTCAAGATGGGGTCTCGTTCAGGATAAGGAAATGTTTATTGGTTAATGAGGTGGTTTCTTCGTTTCTTATCGATGGTTTTCGCGATATGGTGCATTGAAAAGGAGAAGTTGCATGTATGAAATTAAAAACAGAAGTGGGGAAATAATGAGACCAAAGAAAAGTAAGAGAACAGTTGCATATCTTAACTTGTTAGACAGGAAGTCCCCGGATGTAATCGATCTTTTGTATGACTTTCCAGGAAAGCGCAAGCCTCGCCCTAAAGGTCTTGCAGCTTATGAGATGGGGGACCCTCTGGGCTCCGGCGGATTTGGAGAAGTTTTTGCCGCCAGACGAAAGAAAGACAACCTGCCGGTAAGCAATGAAAAACCGTTAGTTTACACCTTCTATCGTGTGGCATTGAATGACGGTAATTACAGTTAACCTTGCACCGTAAGCCACCAGGGGTGTATAGCTAGAGGGGAGGGGAGGGAGTGTAAGACCGCCACCCTTGTGATCAAAGACAATAATTCTTAACCTAAGCGAAAACTATATTTGTTGTGCGGCGGAACATTTTAAGATACGAGAAAAGCACAATGGGGATACCAAAATTATTGGTTTTAATTTGTCATCTTAAATCTTGTAGGTGGCTATCAAGTTCGTGAACAAGAGCAGAGTCAAGAATTATAGAGAGGTCAGTGCAACTTGAAAATTCTCCTTCGCCGATCTCCGTGGCCAGGCGTAGCGAATAAGGCTGAATTTTTTCCCTTAAGTTGCCTTTATGGAGAAAGTAAAATTCATTAATGAAAGTATTGATCAAATTAGAGGCTATGTAGGTTGACTAATTTATAAAGTCTTTTCATTTCCGTCCCATAAAATAAGTAACTCGCATTAACCTGTAAAATTTTCCCGACCCATTCCTCTCTAACAGATAAACGGAAAACAGTTCCCAGCCGAAGCTTACTTTCAGCGCCACGTTCGGCACCCGAACGTGATTCAATTACTAGATATCTTCACCAACGAAGATAACTTCGTATTCGTGCTCGAGCGTCCTGAAGATTCTGCAGACTTGTTCGACTACATTGACGCCTGTGATGGCCTGATTGAAGACGAAGGTCGGGAGCTGTTTACTCACATACTGGAGGCGGCGATACAATGTGAAGAACAAGGTGTGCTACACCAGGACATCAAGCCAGAAAATATCATCATTGATATGAACAAAATGGAGGCCAAGCTGACTGATTTCGGTCTCGCTTGTGATGCACAGGATCAACCCTTCAGGCGCTTCGCAGGTAAGTGACACATCGAGTCTCAGGTCTCACTTTCGCGTAAGATTCGTTCACGAAAACTTAGCCTGCGAGCAGGCCCTCGTGGTTAGCGATGCAGAACATGCGCGCGTTTCTCCACCTGTGGGAAGATTTGAAAAGAGTCGTGAAGAAGTTGGCCGGGGGTGTGGCACTAATTATCAATCCCAGCCCCCCTTGCAGGCTAACGATAACTAAGGTGGGCTGGGTTGGCCTGTGGTAAGAAAAAAAAATGAAAGGATGTTTTATCAACGTGAGTGCAAAACACTGCAAACATTAGACTGTAGCTAAGTAAAGGAGACGAAATGTTCTTTATCCAACCATTCATTTACGTACTTTTTTCAGTCAACTACTTTCACTTATTTCTATCTTTTTCTATTCACTTTCCAGGCACTCAGCATTATTGTCCCCCTGAGTTCTACTCTCATCGTTATTTCTATGGTAACCACGCTACTGTTTGGCAACTAGGTTTTCTATTGGCTGAGATGCTGTCGGGTGAGATGCCATATGTCAAGCCACGTATGGCTCTTTACATGCGTCCTTCCATTCCAAAATTCGTTTCAAATGGTATGAAATTTGAACTTTGAAACAAAATGATACTTTTGGGGATAAGGGCCCAGTTGTTCAAAGGCCGATTAGCTCTAACCCAGGGTTAAATTTTAATCCAGGTTTCTAAATTTCTCTAATCAAAAGCCATTTTGGGATAATTTTCCTAGTTCTTTTTAGGACATTCAATCATCAAATTGTAGACAAATGGAATTAAGCTGAATTTTCTTTCAGAGCTTTCAGATCTGAAATCAAATCTCACACTAACCCTGGGTTATCTTAACACAGCTTTGAACAACCCGGCCCAGGAGATACTTAGCAATTGAAGCAATGAGGATTATTCCTCAGGCGTATTTAAACAATGTCGGTTTAAATCGTGTTTCAATGATAGCCCTCTGTTATTTGTCATTATCAGCGATCTTGAAATAAGGAAATAGTTAGGACAAAACTATCTTTGAATATGGCAGTATGTCGAGTCTGATAAGATTAAAATCAGCAGTCCATTTATAAAGAATTCTGTGAACTAAATGACAAAATACTGACCCAAATAACGAGTTTGTTGTTTCATTCGCTACGATGCAAATTATTTTCAGCATTTTCCCATCAGATTAATTGGGACGTTATTTTTTTTTTCAGAGGCCCGGAGTTTGATTTCATGGATGTTGTCGCGAGATCCAGATGAGCGCCCCACATTACAGCAGATCCGGTGCCATCCATGGATCAACAAATCCCGCCACCACTGAAGGCGGGGCACATGCCAGCGGCCCACCATCAGCCGCGCATGTGCTGTTGCGACTGGAACCTGTGCAAATGCTTCCTGAAGATCAAAGCGCTTTTCTTCTGCTTGCGTGCATGCAGTTGAGGGAAGCAGTCATCCCGAAAAATCAATAAGGTTCCAAGCCGTCACTGAAGCGAGATCAACTCCATTCTACCAGCGGTTAACCTCAACCGAGTGTGTAGTGCTCGTACGAGAATGAAACAATAGGAACTCAAGATCTAAGTCGTAAGCCTGAAGGACGTTTAGATGAGTTCCGTTTTTGACCGTCAAGAGGGACTTAAAGTCTCTACAGCTGGGCTTACGCAAGCCGAATCATCCGGTCCTCATAGGGAAGCAACGGATCACTGCAGCCATACATCTGAACTTGTCATATGTCGATCAAAAGCTCATCACTTGATGGGTTTTCGACAGAATTTGTTGACCGCGAATTCTAGAAGTTTCAAGTGGTAGCCACCATTTGTTAAGATTGATATTTAGATTTGAAACAATTTATTTCTTACGAAACCTGATTTTTGTAAATTATAGTACGAATGACATATATAGTAGTTACTAAAGTGTTGAATTAAAATATGAATTTATTTTTTTTGAGTTCACGTGTTTGTTATATGTTCAGTTATCAAAATCATGCGATTGACGTGGACATCAACGGAGCAAAATTCAGAAGGATGAAATCTTTCTTTTCGCGCGGAAAGTGTTTCAATAAGCACCAAGCGCCTACGCTAGCGCTCCTTTTTCATTGATCGAGAAAGCCTACCCTTTAAAAGTTTCTTGTGCATTCAAAAAGAGCGTGAGTTTTCTTTTGTCTAGAAGTTACCAATCCCAAACTATTTTAATTATAATATTATGCAAAATTAATATTCGAAAGTTGCTCGATGTGTGAATTTTTTTTCCTTCGTGGAGCCAAGTTGTGGCTCCTCCTCGGGGTAAAAACCCTCTGAAGCTCACGAGTGACGTAAAACAAAGACAACAAAACATGTCATTTGCCATTTGCAATTTTGTTTCCTCGAGTTCGTTTCGCGCCATACCTTCATAGCGGCAGCATTTTGTAGTTTAGAGTTTATCTAGGGCTCCATCAGGGTGTAAAAAATGCTTTTTAAGAAGTTTGAATCGAATAGAAAGCCAAAGATGGGTGTACAGTAGAGTTGTGGACAATATTTCTTTCGAAACCCCGTACTTAATTATGCATTCATCTCTCTTTCTAACTCCAGTAATTTGTTTAAACCCAGAAGCAATAGGTTGTAAATCTGGTCTTACCATGTTATCAAAATAGCTTAGCCTGGATTTAGCAATTATCTAAAATTCAAAATTAATTAACAAATTTGAAATTAAAGGAAACGCCAGACAAAAATAGCTCATATTGCTCAATATCTGCTTTCTTATGCTTTCGTATGATTAATATTAAAGCGACTTGACCTGGTTCTTTCACTTTGATGAAGCAATGCTTCTTGTTTATACTAGTTGATTGTAACACACTGGTTTAAAAAATTATACCTGGTCAATGTTGGTGTCATGACAGTCCCTCTGTCTTTCGAAATTACCGTAGCAACGGTTTAGCGTGTTGAGTACTTTCGTGCTTTATTAAAATGAAGTTCCAAAAGTCAAAATGAGGTCGGTGATCTACAATTTTTGTTATGAGTATTAACTTAGTTATTACCTATGTAACCCGATTAGGGACACTGAGATTGTCAAAGCTAAATGCAATGTGGTGCCTCTGACTGACTTTTATATTCAGGCACTAAAATCGTCGTTTATTATAGAACGATTTTTAATTAAGTGTCTAAACTAAACCGGAATGGCACAAATGATGGAACAGAGAATTAACTCTGAAGCGTAAATTAAAGTGCTAAGTGAAACCCATGAAAAGCTCACTGAGCGTTCGCCCAAGGAAAAGGTACGGGAACCACACGATATACCCCGTATACCCTTTACTAGGGCTAACGCTCAGTGGGTTTTTCATGGGTTTCACTTGGCACGGAATGGCACTAGTTTTGATCAAAAATAAGACACAAGCAGCAGTGATAAACATATTGAACTTTCACATTTTGATTATGACTTGACGTTTCGTATGTACACTTGGAACTTGGAACTTGTACTCCCAAATAGCTAGGCTAACGCTGGGAGATATAGAATAACTAATTTGTAGTGCTGATAATCTACGATAAATATGTGAAGTCTAAAAGAAACAATAAATGTAAATAGTTCAAAATATTTTCAGGTGGTTCGGGGTCTTCATGTTCTGAATGTCCCTTATGGCTAATGATTTAAAAGAAGTAATGTTCTCAGTTTGGACTGTTTGAGTTGACAGTTTATTCCATACCCGAACAGTTCGTATAAACGGAGAATAACTGTGCGCCAAAACACTTGTGTAGGGCTGGAGCATGGCATGTTGGATCCTTGGTCTAGGAGCTGGTTGGATAGAAGGTGGGAATTCAAGATCTATGAGATTATTTTTGATTTTATAATAAAGAGTCACTTGGGCCAGCAAATGTCTGGATTCCAAGGAGTCCCAACCAAGTTGATTTACAAGATCTTGTGAGTTTGTAGATCTCTTGTAATTGTGTGCGACGAAACGAGCAGCCCGTCGCTGGACTTTTTCGATAATTTCAGTGTCCCTGTTTGTGTGTGGATTCCAGGCAGCGCTTGCATATTCTAGTAGAGGTGGAATAATTGCTTCTTTAGGCTCTTTCCTTGACTTCGGGCGTACACGGTTGTAAAGTCCGTTTGACCAGCCCGAGAGCCCTACTGGCTTTGTTAGAAGTTTTGTCACAGTGTTCTTTCCAATTTAGCTTGCTCGTTAATCTAACACCCAGATAATCATAGGAAGTTACATGTTCCAAGACCTGACTATGCATGTAATATGGTAGTATGTCAACGGATCGCTTGTTGGTCAAGGAAATGTGGTAGCATTTCTTAACATTAAACTCCATCTGTCAAAGACAGGCCCATGAAGTTAGTCTGTCAAGGTCTTGTTGAAGGATGAGATGATCCGCAGGTGATACAACCTATCGGTATATAATGGTGTCGTCAGCAAAGAGCCTAATATTTGACTTGATGTCACCCACGATGTCATTTATGTACATCAAGAAAAGCGTGGGGCCTAAGACAGACCCTTGTGGAACACCTGAGATAACCTTGCTCGGGGTAGAGTGTACGCCATTTACACTGGTACTTTGGGAGCGGTTGCTTAAGAAACCCTTTATCCATAATAAAGTTTGGCCTTGAATACCGTAGTGACGTAACAAACATATGAAACATATGAGTGAACTGCGGTTATGAGACGTATATAAGAACGATCCTTCGCAGTAAAGCACTATTTGAGCAATAGTGGAAATCAGACCTGAAAAAAATTTCAGGCCTGTACGGGATTCGAACCACTGACCTCTGCGATACTAGTGCAGCGCTCTACCAATTGAGCTAACAAGCCAACTGGGAGCAGGCCATCAAATTAATTCGATATAAACCCGTAGATGATAAATCGAACAACAACAAACATATGAAACATATGAGTGAACTGCGGTTATGAGACGTATATAAGAACGATCCTTCGCAGTAAAGCACTATTTGAGCAATAGTGGAAATCAGACCTGAAAAAAATTTCAGGCCTGTACGGGATTCGAACCACTGACCTCTGCGATACTAGTGCAGCGCTCTACCAATTGAGCTAACAAGCCAACTGGGAGCAGGCCATCAAATTAATTCGATATAAAAAATTGTAATATAAATTGTAATATAAATTGTAATATAAATTGTAATATAAATTGTAATATAAATATAAATTGTTGTTGTTCGATTTATCATCTACGGGTTTATATCGAATTAATTTGATGGCCTGCTCCCAGTTGGCTTGTTAGCTCAATTGGTAGAGCGCTGCACTAGTATCGCAGAGGTCAGTGGTTCGAATCCCGTACAGGCCTGAAATTTTTTTCAGGTCTGATTTCCACTATTGCTCAAATAGTGCTTTACTGCGAAGGATCGTTCTTATATACGTAGTGACGTAACTTATGTAAGAGCTTTGGATGAGATACTTTGTCGAAAGCCTTGCTGAGATCGAGTTGGATAACATCAGCTTGACCCTTAATGTTGAGAATGGAGGCCCACTCGTGAATGGCTGAGACCAGTTGCGTTTCACAAGACAGTCTGGACCTGGAGCCATGTTGGTGTTTACAAAGGATGTTATTTGTGGACAGGTGCTTGTGGACGTGGCTAAGTACTATGCGCTCCATAATCTTGCAACATATGCAAGTCAAAGAAATGGGCCTGTAATTTTTTTGGATCTTGCTTGCCGCCCTTCTTATATACTGGTGTAACCAAGGCCTTTGACCAGTCATCAGGTAGCCTGCCGAAATCGTAACTTTGTTGAAAAAGAAAGGTAAGTACAGGAGACAATTCGTTAGCTAATCACTTCAGTATACGAGGTGACAGATTGTCCGGGCCACATGCTTTGTTGGGATTTAAATTGCAAATTTGCTTCTTGACACCATTTACATCAAATGACAGATATGGAATTGGCAGATAATCAGATAAACCAATTTCAGGTAGGATACCGTCATCATCCACGAATACAGATTTAAAATGATTGTTTAGGGCTTGCGCTTTATCTTTACTGGAGACATAGAGGTTATTACTGCTCTGAAGTGTTGGAACTTCTATGGATTCAGATCTGCAAGACTTGACGTAATTCCAAAACCGTTTTGGGTTGGAATCCAAGCTCCCTCCAATCTCGTTGTTGACATAGTTTGAATGTGATGACCGAAGCATATCCACAACTTTATTGCGCTGTTTTCTGTATGATGCTTTAATCGAGGGGTTGTTCGAGTGGGTGGCTAGTGAATGCAATTTATCCCTTTTTCTCATTTGGCGTTTGATAGCCTTGGTCACCCAAGGTAAGGAGGATTTAGCTTTGGTCATCTTCCATGGAATAAAAGTGTCAACAGCTGAAGCCAAAGAAGTTTTAAACATCACCCAGTTTCCATTTACAGAACGGGCATCTGGATTGGAATTGAAGAATTCCTGATTGATACTTGTAGCTGCACCCTTAAAGCCCTCAAGGCTCATGCGGTTGTAAAGATGAACCTTGTGAGGCGGCTTGTTTACACGAGATGGTTTAGCGTTGATTGTAAAGATTACTATATCATGGTCGCTCAAGCCGGAATGAATCCGCACATTTGTCACCAATGAAGGTGCCGAAGACAAGACCAGGTCAAGAGTCTTACCAGAAGCTGGTCGAGAGGCTTGTGTCACTGACTGAGTGAGAGAGTAGTCATCTAGGAAGTTTAATAGGTATTCCGCATCCGCTGTTGAAGGTGAAGTATTCAACAGCGTAGGTGGATCGGTGGACCAATATATGTCACCAACATTAAAATCCCCATAGACCACAACGGACGGGCAGCTACGTCTTGTTCTCTGGTAAAGATTAGCAAGATTGTCTGCGATATAATCAATGCGTGATACTGGGGCACTTGGTGGTTTATAGAAAGAGCACAAATGCAGGAGTTTATTTCCACGTAATTTGATTGAGGCCCATACACTTTCGTTGCTATCATCAGTACAGAACTCTGGGTGACCTATAGAGGTTAAATTATCTGCAACAGCAAGGAAAACACCGCCACCTCTTCCAAATTCTCGTTCCTTACGATAAATTGTAAAACCTTGGGGGAAGCAGGCACCGGTTGGCGTGTCAGGTGATAGTTTAGATTCGCACCCAAAAATGACATCAGGAGCATGATGTTCGACTGTAGCCTTGAAGATTGCTGCTCTTTCTGGGTTCAGAATACTATTACAGTTTATTTCCATGCATTTGAGCTTGGTATTAGGTTTCAATTTTGGCCTTTTGGGTGTAGAGTAGTGTGGAGACGATGAAGATAGTGAGATTGCAGGGGAGCTAGGTGACTCCGATAGATGAACTTCTGTACCAAGAGGCGAGTATTGGTTTGGCGACTTATGTCCGATGCTAAGCTTGAAAGAGAGGTAGAATAGTTTGGTAAACCCCACTCTGGACATCCCCAAACACATGAGGTATTTGCAAGAGCATTGTAGGTTATACTGTCAATATTTAAACAGCGAGTATGAAACCAATGATCGCAGAAGTCACATTGTATTCCTTTCTGATTTGACTTTACGGCTTTGGAGCACTTGCCACATGGATATTTTACAGGTCCAGGATTCGGCTCAATATCGCCACATAGGAATAGTAGGGTAATAAAGGATCGCGCTAGTTTCTTGCCTCTGTTTTCGTGGGAAGTGTTGAGTACCTGACGAAGGCAGCGAGTTTTGAGGAGGCCCACAAATCCAGCGCTCATCGGACGGTTTGGAGCAGAAATCAAGCCATAATAGCAACTAGCTGGTAAATCAGCACTTAAGGAAATATCCATATACATTGTTGATGAAAGATAGGCGAAACATAAGCCAAGAAGAAGGATTTGGAACGGAGCTGTAAATTTCACGTCCGCCATCTTGGCCAACCGCTGACCCCTAATTCAACATTAAATGTTACATAGCTCATTTCTCCCAAGAACTCAGCGAATTCAAAATCGAGGACTTGAAGCCTAACCGTAAGCAAACGTTGTTAAGCGATTTTAAGAGAATAATCTCTAGGCGAATTTTATTCAATTTTTTTTTGTCAGCTTAACTCATGCTCGAGGGCTGTTCAAAAATTTTAATTTTCCCGCCAAAAAACTTACAGAAACAATGCAGGCGCTTATGGCACGCATGCACCGATTTTCTTTATTTTTTTTTTTCTGTCAGTAACATCTGTTCAAGAGTGGTGAATTTTCCCGTCAAAAGACATCCAAAATACGCATGCGCCGATTTTTTTTTGTTTTTTTCTGTTTTTAAATTTTCTAAGGCGAGTTTTACTCAACATATGTATCATTGCTTCAAATAAAATTTATTTGCTTGTCTAGTTTCTTTTATATTTGTTTTAAAATAAAGACTCAAATAGAATAAACAGATTTCATTGTCATCTTTATCCTCTCTTGTAAATCAAATTCAATATACTACAGTTGCTTTTCAAAATGAAATATTTCAATTGGATATGAAAAGTAAAATCAATGTGAAAACTCCAAGATATTGTAAATGTTCTCTTGGAAAACACTAAATAGTTCATCATTTATTTTAAAATTTGTCCCAATTAAAGGTAGGACAAGGAAGCATTTTCCGATAAATTTGCGCTCAACAGGACTGGTTTCAAGGTTGTATGTTATTCTGTGTATTTGGGGTTGGTTTGGCACTTGAATAATTCTAAACTTCCTTAATCAAATTCGACAGAGAGAATTTACTTGAAAAATTTTCCAAGTATATGTACATGCGAAACACGTCAAAAATGAACTCAATCTTTCGCGTTTGTGATCATAAAGTAATGCGTCAATCCACAGGATATATCATCACTTATCCCACCTAGGCAG
>NC_142519.1:32070714-32088214 GCF_964205215.1 Stylophora pistillata | reverse complement strand
CTCCCTTCCGCATGATATTAAATGATGCGTTTGTGTTTCAAACTAGGCGCAATTTTTACAATTGCCATTAAGCTTCAAGTTTCAATTGCAAATGTATTTGTCCTTTTAGCAAAGGTTGTTCCAAAGACATGGAGTTTATTTAGACCGGTCAGTTTCAAATACTAGCCAGTTATTCTTGGAAAAAACCTTGTCCACAAGGTTTTTGGCAGACTTCCCATATTTATGTTAATTATTGATAGAAAAATTGTTTCTTTTACTTCCACTGAAAGACACTGCCTACCGGAACAAAACAAGGCTACATTTGTGTTTTATTTAATGATCAATTTTTAACCACCAAAGAAACAAACATCATTTGAAAGGCGCCAGATTGTCATCTCACAGCTCGGTTATGGATGTAGTTCAAACGAAAACACACACAGTAATTAACTTCCACAATAACAACAGCTGTCTCGAGAGTTCATGGGCTGAGAAGAAATTGATTGGTTTGTGAAGTCACGTGACCTATCGTCGAAAAAGGGCTATAAATGCATGATCTAAATGGGGAATATCTTGCATAATATGCTCTCTGAATGAGCTAATTGCATTGAATTTGTGCCAAAATTACATCCCCTTTATGAAAAAATGAGCATATCATGTTACAAGATGCAGAGGTGCTTACAAGGAAACATCTTGTCCTCTTCTAAGGTTATCACCACAAGTCGTGATACATGCGCCCTTATGAATTAAACATGATGTAATTACCAGCCAGCCTATCTTAGTGAGCGATTCATCTTTATTACTTTGAGGTCTGTAAGGAGAAATTAGATGCTGGTAACTCTTACGGCATAGGGGAAGCTTCGATAAAATGCCTGATCATAACCCAGCGCATTACTTCTCGGTGAATCCAATTTGCTACAAATGAATTTGAACTTGACAAAATTTACTTGACCGTTGTATCAGATGAGTTACAGAGTCAAGGAAGAGGACACATGGAAACAGCTGATATTGATTCTCTATGGCGGGAGGATTCTATTTGAGACAGTTTGCATCATGAATTTTGCATGAAGTAGGTGCAATTGTCATCACGCCCACTCGCGTGAGTTGTCTTGCGCAGTTTTTGCAGTGAGCTTTCGGTTTGGGAGGAAAGATGTCCAAGGAGAAGAAAATGAGGCAAGTATTTAACCAAAAATGATCCCTTTTAGCTGGATGTCTTATTGAAGCGAAGATTCTATTTCGAAGGTAGTTTTGCGTGATTTTTACCACCTCATTTGTTGCCCGTGCCTACTGACTATTGACGATCAGCGTTTTACTTCCTTTTCAAGCAATCTTTAGAGTAACTTTGAGAAAGTTTTATGACAAAGCGACGAGAAAAGTAAATCTTTAGACTAATGTGCGTTGTTAGAATCAAGCAATCGATAGTATTGAGTTTGTCTTTGTCTGCAGTTAACAAGAGCCTGAGCTGAACAGTTTCCGGCGAGACTTAAAAGTTTACCCTTTCGCTTTCGAATTTCCATCTCATTTGTTTTCATCGTGTTTTCCTTTTTGAATATATTCATAGATATTGAATAGTTGTTATTAGGCTTTTACAGACTAGCTATTCCAGGCTGACATTACCTATCCGCGAGCAAGGGAAATTGTTATTGCGTAAATACGAAAATTGAAGATGAAGATCATTTGGGTTTGTTAATTCATTCTTTCGTAGGACTTCCGCTTTCTCTTCCATATGTACTTCATATTTCCGATTGTTTTACTGCAGCCTTTGAAAGATCGAAAGAGAGTCTTTATTTAGATCAATATGTATCATTTAAGGTGTATTTATCCATTACATTTTGGAATAGAATGTTATAGTAAGGGTGGGATGTCATTTAACAAAGATGAAGGAAACTTCTCTACAAATACCACTCTAATTACTATTCTACTTTGCATGATCTAAGACGATGCGTTTGTAGTGCAAACTACTGGGTGCAATTGTAAAAATTTGCAATAAGCTTTAAGTTTCAATGGATGAGTTGCCAATAATCGGATCCTTGTGTTTGCACAAATATTTTTGGAATCGCCAACGGGCAAATATTGCAAATTGCTCGAAGTAAATATGAGGCGAAAGGTTGTTTCGACGTCCAAAAATATAATTTTGGAGAGAGATCAAGGTTTTTTCGCCACAGTTTTATGATAAATGGATTAAAATACTGTTAATTAGAGGGTAGTGTAAGTTTTTTGTGAGAATAACTATGAAATATGATAAACCTCTCTCCTTGTGTAAGCTCTCAGTACTGTGAAATCGTCATGGCGTAACGGTATAGACATATTACAAAATCAGCTAAAATCGTCACGAAATAACTCATGCGAGTCTTTTCAGCTGTATTTATGTGTGTACAGTCTGTGTTTTTACTCGTTCACGTTTTAAATAAACAAGTTACGGCGTCGGAAAATATACCCCCTTAAAGGAGAAGACGTCGTCGGTGGAGATGGAAATTATTTTTACCGAGCTGTTGTCCTTTGAAAGGATGAGATAAGCGAGCGAGAAACATGAGGAAATCCCTTGGTCAAGTGACAGTTTGAGAAAAATCCAAAGGTTTTTTAGGCTGCTACTTTACTTCTCAAACCTCTCGGAGGAGGGCTTGTCAGGAAAAGCAACTTGAGATCACGGAAACTCCGGCAGAAACTGTGGACATATTCAGTGGTGCATCACTCCTGAAGCAAATTATTAGTACCCACTCATCGTTGCAAAAGAGTGGGTTCAGTTTCCAACCGATCGTCAACGCTGATTCATTCTCATCAATCACAACAAATCGGCAATGTGCGTGTTTAATCACTTTAATACCGTCATGATAATGTTTAATGCTCAAGCAAACCATTTCAATCCGCTGCCGCCTCAATTTAGGTGGCTTTTGTAGAGCTAAGTCTGCGGGCCTTACGCCTAACGAATGGGTTATACGAATTCGCTCTAGTGAGTTATTTCTTGGCGATTTATTGCTAACTTTTCTGAATTACGCGATTTTAAGTTCACAATGAACCCTAATTATGCATGGAGAAAAGTTTATCGGTAGATGTATCACATATTTCATGGTTACTCAAACAAAAACTTACGCTTCCCCTATATCAACATTATTCGAATCCATTTTAAACTGAAACGGATAGTCCACAAAAGTGATGGTCAAGGCAGTTTGAAACATCATATCTTTTGGTAAAAGAAACCCACTTTTCTTTTGTTTCTTTCTCAATATGATCGCATTGAGGTAGGATTAATCTCTGTAATAATCCAAGGGACTTCTCTGCGAAGGCTTTAACAAAGTTGTAAACCTCAAAGGTCGATCACATTATCGTTTTCAAGTAAGGAGGGTGAAAAACATGGAACTTTTTGCAAAGGTCTCGCGCTTTAATTTAGTCTGAATTTTTGATGCCCTGTACAGCCCTCCTGTTTCATTCCGAGAAACGACGCCTTCAACAATAACCATCTGAGAAAAACAGACTTCCATCTTTTTTTTTCCAACCACAGTTGGCATTATTAATGTCTCAACCTGATTTGCCAATTTGCGGTTGTTTATATATATATATATATATATATATATATATATATATATATATATATATATATAAATACAGACACCGCTCACGTCAAAGTGTCACAATGGTCAGGCACTGGAAGCATCCTTTTATTTGACATCCATATTGCGATGAAAAACAAATCGACAGTGACTTAGCAGGGCCTGTACTCTTATCGACAGCGATATTCGTCATCACATCAAAACTGTTTGAGTCCACAACATTTTGACCCTTGTGATGTGGAATATCGCTGTCGATAAGGGTACAGACCAATTGTCGATTGTAAATTGCAATTTTTGTGTGATATCCTGAAACGAGGATCAACTAATGATGCGAGAAGTCATTCGAGAGCAAAGTGACATAATTAACCTTTTACGCACTAACATCAGTATGCATATTCTCCCTACTCTTTTCTATATATTTCCTTTGGTACTGACGGGGAGAATTGGTTAAATCAGAAGCCATTCACTCCTGGTTAAACAGGTCAATTAAAGGAGTCTCCTATGTTGGCTATCATTCCCTTATTCCCGTGATCTTAGTGAATGATTCAGCAGTGTCACTGATCACTTAAGACCTTCGTTGAAATGTGTAATCATTGCCCGGAGCAATATTTCTTGCTGATTCAATTTGCTCCAATCGACTACTTGACCTATAGTTGAAAAAGTTTCCATCATGAATTTTACACGAAGTAGTAAGTGTATTCGTAATCGCATTCGTAATCGCTGCAGTGCATTTAGTTCGGGAGGCAAGATGTCCGAGGAGAAGAAAATGACACAAGCATCAAACCAAAAGCTGATCCATTTTTAGGTAGATGTTCATTGAAGCGAGGATTTTACCTCGAAGGCCGCTTTTCGAGTTTTTTAGCACCCCATCTTTTGCTCGCGCGTACCCTCTGTTGACAATCAACCATTAGACGTTTTTTCGCGTCCTTTTCAACAATCTTTTGAGTAACTTTGAGATAGTTTTGAGGACAAAGCGACGAAAAATAAGTGCGTCTTTAGTCATATTATTGCAGTTACCGGTAAACCAGTTAAATGAGGTTCTGTACAAATTCGGTATTAAAATTAATGACATCCTTGTTGCGTCTGTATCTCTACTAGGCTCCCATGTCCCGTTATTCCTGTCAATGGTCCAAATCAAGGTACATTTGATTACTATGTCCTTGTTTGTGAAGATCTTAAATGGGATCTCCCAACATGGGATTTTCTGAAGACACCAATTTTGGAAGCAGCAAAGGTATTGATCCATCTGTTATGTTAAACTCTCTTCTTTCTTAATGCATGATGTCCATAACAATTTAACCCCCCCCCTAATCTTTCTGGTTTGTTCACTCTTTCTCACCAAATACACAATCATAATACCCGATCTTCATCTGCCGGTAACTATTACATAAACTATTCTAGGCTAAATCAACATAAAAACTCATTCTCAAGGATTGGTTGTAAAATTTGGAATAACATCCCAGGAAACTTAAGGAATGTTCCAAAAGATATTTTCAAGAAAAAGCTAACAATATTATTTCAAAATCTTCAAGTTCAAGATAGTTATGTTGACGTAGAACGAATAATCAATGATGTGTCAAAAGTTAAATCCAGTTAATAGTAGTGTATAACTTATGTATTCCTCTATTTATTGTCATGTCTTTCTATTTCTGTATTTTTATCTCATACTGTCATTTCTGCTTTTAAATTAATGATTTAATATTTAATTTCTGTTTCTTGTATATTTATTGAATCTTTTGTTGAACCGAGATTTATGTAAGATGTTTTAGCATCCACACACTACCTGCTGAGACTAGCTATGCTATTTGTGGGTAGTGGTTGATTATGTAAAGTTAAGTTTAACGCCATTAGAATAAATGAATAAATTAGAATAAATTAATTAGAGTAAAGAAATATGATAAAAACCAAAAAAAAAAAATGTTCTGTAGAGTGCTAATTGTAACATTCCTTGTTAATTATTATGTAGTTATTGACTGAGTGCGAGGGATGGACAAATACAATATTTGGCTTGAACAAATTAAATTAAGATCAGTGCAATTCCCGGTTACTTTTGACACTCTTTGAAAATGTCTTTCACTACAAAATTACCTCACTCACTGTTTGAGAAAAAATTTAATTTGTACTAGGTGGATAAAGCTGTTGGAGTTGAGACACTGGTGTTTTCCTGTGCCCAAGACTTGCCAGTGGTAAGTTTGCTGAAATTTTCAATAAGGTGCTGATGGAGCTTATGAACAATATAATTGTAGAGCTGTACTCTGGTAATATCAATGGTCTGCATGGCAAGCCATAATCATTTTCAGTGAATGGGGGTTTCTCAAGGTCCAGAGGTTTTTTTACCTTTCTTCCCCAAGAGTTTCAGAATTTTAGGCTCCATGAATAGTCTGCTCTTATTACAAGTGGCCATCTAAGGGGAGCTGGTGAAATCAGAAACTGTACAGTGGAGCAATAGCTTGGAACAGTCCAAGGAATCAGCGGCTATATCAAAACCTAAATGAATTCAAGCATTTATCCATTAAATTTGATATTAGCAAAATAAATTTTGACTTGATTGTAGCCAACATTAAACATAAGGACAATAGTTACGAATATTATTAAAAATTCAATTTAATTTAAATAGTCAAATCGTATTAACAAAGATTTAGTAATATATAGACAGGTAAAAACAAGCGATATTAAATATCCCAATGTTTCGATGACTTCATGACGCCATTATCAAGGGTACAAATGAAAATAAAATTAACAAATGCGAGTTCTAGAGTTACAACTAATTTACATAGGGGAGGTAGCTACACAAATACTTTGGCACAAATGGAATTCGTTTGCTCATTCAAACTCGGTGTCAATTGTTTGATGTAAAGCATCTCATTGACAAGACAATCAAATTTGTTCATGCACTTCTTGAGAACTTTGAAACAGCTAAGAAGGTCCTCAGGGACAGCACCTGCGTGGTCGTTGTCATAGTGCTTGCGTACTGAAGATGACGTGCTCTTATGGCTATCCACACAGGCATATAAATGCCTGTGTGTGTAACCAACATAGCTCCCTGTATCACACAGGTTACATTTAAATTGGTACACTACGCACTGTTGATTAACCAGCTGTGGTTTGGTCTCACACTCTTTAAGGTCTTGGCCAATTTTCTGACTGACAAATATGGGTTTGGAGCTTAATGCTAAGGTCTTTCAACTGTGTCTTAACAATGTTAGCAGAGTCTTGGTCCTTGAACTCGCATTTGTTAATTTTATTTTTATTTGTACCCTTGCTAATATAGCGTCATGAAGTTGCCGAAACGTTAGGATATTATATCGCTAGTTTTTACCTGTCTAAATAATCAAATCAAGTGGAGAAACATTTTAGGAATTGTATAATTAAATATTTTAATATTTTAACTGTTTAATAGCTATTTATGGTTATTATTAGTTAAATGCACCACCCACCAGGTCTGCTAAATATTTTATTGTGGTCGAATAAAGTTATTCATGTATTCATTCATTTGAATCCCACTTTCCATTCCGCGAAGCAACTTGATGTAAGAATATTGGTACTCTTGAATGGGATCACCCCCCTGTCCCTTTCCCACCAGTACTCCATTAGGCCTCCCTGACAGGTTACCGCTGTACCTATTGCATTTGTTGGAAGATAGAGGTGCTGTGAGAGTAAGAGTGTCTTGCCTGAGAACACCATAGAATGACCGGCCCAGCTCTCAAACCCAGACCTAATTCAGACCTGGAGTCTAGTGCTCAAAGGCCACATGCATGGTCTTGCATAACTTGCTCTGAATAAAATCATATAAATCATTCCCTTTACCCAGGTGTATGCCCCAACAGGCCCCGTTTGTAGGGATTATGATGACGTAAGACGATACTATGATGCAGCAATAAATGGAACTAAAAGGTGAGTTAGTATTTACAACTTACTGTACATTTTCTTTCCTGCAGGTACCTGCTTATATGTGCATATAACTTTTTCTCTTAATCTTTATGCCTTTTTTTGTGGGTGAGACTTACAATAATTACCTAACTCAAGGTAACTACCAATAACACTGAATCACTTTAATTAAATTTTAAAATAGTTAGATTTTAATTACAGAAGTAATTAAGTAATTAAGTGAAAATGTGGGCCAGAATTGTAAAAACTATTTTATTTTCTCTGGTAAAGAAAGATGCAGGGTTTGTTCTGTTCACGCTACAAAATAACCTTTGCTCTCAGCAACGGTAAACAATCACTTTAATGATCTGACGAAAGAGTAGTACACACTTTGAATGATGACAGTCACTATAATATTTCTTCAAGCGAAAAGCACATGTTCTAGCACCCCATAATACACAACAAATGTCCCCATTGGGGGTGGTCGCATTACAAGTCTAGTTTCTGCACCTGGGGTTGTGATGCTCTTCCACAGCGGATCCTGGCCCCGAGCGGGCTTGTTAGTTTTGCAGTCATATGATTATGTTTCAAATTGTATTCATGTCACTTTTGGCAACTAATATGACTATGTTTTCATCGAATTTAAAATATTTAGTTTAGATTTGAAAAATAAGATAACATAGTCAAGGGTGATGTAAGGACAATTTAACTAATTTTGTGGATGCAAAGAAAAGTGTTTTTTTCTGAAAAATTCACAAGAGATTGAGGCAACATTTGACATTAATTAAATCTAAGAATAAACTTGGCTTGCCTGGTTGAAGATCATGGGAAGCTTTTTAAAGCAAATTGAAAGCCAATTTTAAAAAAAGTCATGGTTTGTTTGAAAACTAGACCAATCAAAGCCAATGTGAAAACAAACTAATAATTTCCATTGTGCCTAGCATTCTGGAATTTGAAAATTAAGACATTCACATGAAAACAAAGTGCCATTTTGTATGTTAATACTGTCAAACTCAGCAAGGATGGCTATGGAATCACTCTGACTGGATGTTTTAAAAAAAGGGAAACTGCTTGCATCTCAGGGAAAGCCTTTTTTGTTTCATTTTAAAGGTCTGTAGTGCATAAAAATATATTGTGAGTCCTTAACTGGCCTGGCTGAAATGAGATTGGTGCAAACACTTCAAACAGACTCAGTTAAAAACTGTTATTATTTTCCAAAGGGCTCTAAAGGGTGGAAGCAGATGCCCACTTCTGGTGACCATTTCTAAAGACACATTCCCAAATGCATGGTCTGTTTCACTACTTGGAGCTCTTCATGCCCTCTATGTGGTAAGAATCAATTAGCATGTGATTTAGACATTATTTTTAGTCATAACTACATAAAAGCTAGGTTTTTAGTTTGAGGTGTGGTCAAATGACACCCAGAGATGTTTTGAATTCACTTGTACTGAAAGAGTAACAGAAAGGAAACATTTCATGGGTGGGGATGTATTGAATTTGCTTTTGTTTTTACCCAAAATTAAAAATCCAGATTTTAATCCTGCTGACTATTTGTACATTTTATTTATGATTTGTAGAGTTATATTTGTTCATATTCAGTGCTTTGGGGAACTTAAAATGTCTTTAGTGGGCATTTCCTTTAACATGATTACTGTGTGATGGATGTCCTCCCCTGGGGTGGGATGGGTGGGTTGGGGTTGGTTTAGGTGGGTGAACTTAGTAGGGGAGTGCATGTCCTATTGTTCTCTCACCTGTACACTGTACGAATCTATAAATACAAATACAAATATTAATACAAATACAAATACATGGTTGAACCTCTCCTCAATGCCATCTTTGGGACAGACTGAAGTGGGTGTTGTAGAGGGGTATAAGAGGTCTAATGAAACACTTTTTGTTCTGTTTAAGGGTGGTAAATTTCTATGAAAGATGCTTAGTAAAGCATTTGAGTTTGTAACATAGTCAAATAATTCTCAGCATTAGAAAGAGAAAATTGATGTTCAGAAATAAAGACTTGCCAAAACAAAACAAGGTACTTTGGGTCTACAACAGTCTCCAGAATGTTTACTTTAAAAATTTGATATTCCAGAATTTTTATGTGGTTTTTCCTTTAATGAATTGAATTGTCTGTCTGAGGGAGTTGTCATGTCATTTCATAATCCTTTGAATTTTCCTTTATTTAAGTGAGTGAAGAATTTACTGAACAAAAGTCCCTAAGAGCTCTAACAGACAATTCTGATTTTCTTGTTTAGCCAATTGAACTAAGAGAAGCTTTCCCAGACAAGGAACAGAAAGTTGATCACCTTGGAGTGGTACTGTTTGGTGAAGTGAGTTGATTCAAATGAACTAATACTCTTAGCTTTAATAGTGCCTCTAAAAAAGGCCTTTGATGCTTTCAAAAATCAGAGTCTGCATGGAGACACTCTTTCGGTCAATGCTTTTGAAAGCATTCAGTAGCAGAGGGGTTTAGGAAGGCAGGTTGTTTTCAGGAGTTTGGTGCAAGCCAAGAAGTAATAGCAGTGAAAGCTCAGAAATTCCTAGGAATAAAAATATTTATGAACAAAGTAGAGAATATCAAGGCTGGTTAATTTGTATCTAAGTGACAATCATATAAACAGCCTCCAACACTGATGCTTTCAAGTCAGTGCCTTTAAGAGTTTTCCCAAACCAAGATTTGTTTTTCTTTACTCAGCAAAGTTTTTGGATTTCCATATGGGAAACAGCTAGCATAAAGTATTCCATGTGCAATGAAATGATGCAATTCAGTTCGTGTGCATTTCAATTGCTGGATATTTCGACAAATAAATTACTGTTTATAGAGTAACATCATTTTGGTCGCTCTGTCTATCTTTAGGGCTGCAATGTGGATTATATCAAAGCAATAGATTCTGGAAGGTAAGCTTGAAGAGGTGTATTGTAAATGTAGCAATCAAAACATTTTCGAGAATATGAAGTGACAGACTGTAGTTCTGTGCTGTATATTCACTTTAGGCCTCGTCTTCTATATAACTCTCCAGCCATGCCTCTCTGAGTCACAGCTCTGACCCTGCATATTCTTCCTTTCATACCTCCACATCCTCCTTTTCACACTGAGGGAGGAATGCTTCATTGCAAACCCTGAATCTCTTTTGTCATCAATTGGTTAATCAAAATTGAACCATTATAAACCAGACGTCAGACACAGCAAAAAATTCTTCAAAGTTTTCTGAGGTTATTGTCTCAGCGAAGTATCTGCAACAGTGCTCAATGGGTATCCTCTTGAAAGTGTTATCAAAATGAGCTCACTGCACTTTAATAAAATGAAAGAGAGAAGTGTGGATGGCATTTCACCAACTGTCATGTGGTTTGTATTGTAGGTATGTGTGTCAAGACATTGGTGGATCAGATCCTGAGAGGATGGCTGCCCCTCGAGTGGAGGAATACATTTGTGAACTATTCCAAGGTTCTCCTGTTAAAGTAAGATTCATTATTTTAATCTATCCCATTTACACTTTTTCCATAATTATTATTTTAGTGATGCAAAAGTAAAGTTTTTTAGTTGTGAGAGCTTTCAATTTTTTGGTCTTGAACAATTGTTGCCAACCTTGAAGGGCACAAGAATAAGGGAAATGATCACAAACTTAAAAGAAGTCCATGATTGTTAAACAGATTATCTTTGTCAGCATCATTGGACATGTATAGAGAGCAGTAAAGGGTTGAGGGCTCAACTTAAGCAGCAGCACATGTTAGGTCCTCTGCATGGATTCCTTCTGTGATCCTCTGCTTCCTTATTCAATTTAGGTGACGGTTGTAAAAGATCCAGCTAAGTTTGAGAAGGACTATCCTCTGTATGCAGCTGTCAATAGGTGTGCAAGGGGTAAGTAATTTGTCATTTTATTTCACATTCCATGTTCTTGTACATTTTGTACAATAAAGCCATCAGAAAAATTTGGTAAGAAAAAGGTTGTACCATCATGTTTCTACCCCTTGTCATTTACTTTTTGCCAATTCATTTTAGTTGTTGAGAGGCACACCGGCAGAATAATCAATTTGGAGTATGTGGGAGAAGGTGACATTCAGAACACTGTCCTTCTTGTTGGAAAGGTTAGTACCTGAGAACAACCTGTGTTTACCAGTCATTAAGCTGCCATTCATGAAGGCTATCCAATGGAAGGTTTCTTTTTGTCATGGCTCAATCATTTCTTTCATAGGACTGTTCAACTGTTTGCTGTTCCTTTTGTCTCAGCCTTTAGTGACAGATGGACACAAAACTCAATCACCCTTGATACTAATCACTTCTACCATCCAAAATTTGCTTTTTAACTGTGCCTGTGTTAGTATATGACAAATTGTGACTTTATACAGTGCTTGACTGGTGCTGGTTTTAGGGCCTGTGAGGTAATGGCAGCAGATGACTCATTGTTGAAAAGACTTTAATTTGAGTACAAAAACTGTGCAGAAGGTGTTCAAGAACTTGTAATAACAAAGACAATTACAAAATGACTTTTGTTATTAATTGTCACCTGACAATTATGTGACCTGGCAACACTCTTTGTGGCATAATCTCTCTCTCTTGTATAGTTGTAAACCTCATTAGCAGAATGTTTAGAACTGTTACATAGGATCTCGAGATTAGTTTATGTTTAGAACCATTCAAAAGGATCTCAAGATTGACTGTGTTAAGAGCCGTTCCAAAGGACCCAGGTATTAGGTTATTTTTAGGTGTTTCGTCACACCTGTGCACCCATTGTGATAATTCAAATCAAGCTCAACCTTATCCAGTAATTGTTTCTTGTCTGTGTCCATTCCCTATATTTCAGGGTGTGACTTATGACACTGGTGGGGCAGACATTAAGGCTGGTGGAGTTATGGCTGGAATGAGCAGGTAAAGATGTTCTAAGTCCTTTCAACTCTAACAGTGACCAGCATCTGATTTCTCCTTACAGCAAACATATGATCACCAAGGGAAAAAGTTTTGATAATTGTTGTTAAACAAATTCTCCTTGTCAGCACCTAAGGAAATGTTTAGAGAACGGTGTGGAGAATATGCATACTGATGCTAGGGTGGTAAGCCGGTCATTATGTGCAATAGCACTGCAGTCATTTATGTTTGGTGGCACTATTATGGTTAGAAACTAAAAGGGCGCCAATTAGAAAGTACAACAAATCATAAAGAATCCTTAATTACAAGAAATTTTGAAACCAAAATAAAAACCCTTATTAGAATAACTGTTTGAATGGGTGAAGCAGGAGCAGCTCTGTAGAAAACAACTTGTTAATACTGGTTAGAGTGAAGGTTTTTTAGGGATGTCAACACAAATTATACAACTTCAACAATGTTGTTGGCTCGCATACAAAATTAATAGTTCTATCATTCCTGTTTTTATCCAAAGTGTTGTCGGTGATACACGCATGCATTGATAAGTTATATACTCAGTCAATTACTCTGACGTAGGGCTATCACTTGAAACATCCGCAGCCAGTTGTATAAAGGGCAGATAATGCTCTCCAACGGATAAATCGCTATCCAGTGGACAGGTGATATTGCAAAGCGTTATCTAACCTTCGGACAACCGTGACCAGCTTTGTAATTTCTCTACAGTGGCCACTCCACGTCATCAACCAAATTCTCTTGTAGTACCTCCTCCCCAATGACACAGCGCCACAGTTTCTTTTTCTTTACAAACTTACCTCCTTAATCAATCTGTTGGTTTTAAGGGATAAATGCGGCGCAGCTGCAGTGGCAGGGTTCTTTCAGGTATGTTTATAAGTAACCCACGGTGTTTTTTATTTTTTTAATTAAACCCTTTATTCTGATCCTCGTCTAAAGTAAAATATGTGATTGACAGTTCAGCATTAATTTTCAGACTCTTGCCATGTTGAAACCAAAAGGAATCAAAGTCTTTGGTACAATGGCCATGGTGCGAAACAGTGTTGGTGCAGGTATGGATGGCAATAGATACACTGTTAACGGTGTTTCAAGTTGAAAAACGCATTTTTAAGAGTACCTCTGTGATGATTAGCAGGAAAAACACAAATTATGCAAGTTTATCACCAACAAAAGTCAATACACAATTTCAGAGTGCTATGTTGCTGATGAGATCATAACCTCTGCTGCTGGGGCCAGGGTAAGAGTTGGGAACACTGATGCTGAGGGACGCATGGCTATGGCTGATTGTCTGCATCATATGAAACTCAAGGTAATGTGGCGGATTTAAACCTCAAGCTAATCAAAATGATTTGAAATACCGATTAGAGAGTAACACCAAACAGATCGAGTATTGAAAAATATGAATTAATTGGGATTTGAGAGGTGGCAATTCTTGGGTGTGGGGCTTCCTCTTTTCTATTTCTACTAGGTTTAACTGAAGTTCCGAGTCTTTTTTTTTGTGGAAGGGGTAAAATCGTAGAACCTAGAAAAAACCCTCAGAGCGTTCTAAAATTTTACAGTTCGTGATTAAATCTGAATGGCTGAGTATTACAGCTTTTTTTTTCTTTTATTTTCCTCCCGTTACTTCTCTTATTCTTCCATCATTCCCCCACCCCCCCCCTGCCCCTTTCCTGCCATATTTTCATGGTCCTTCCTCCCTTCCCTCCACATTCTCCTTCCCCAACCTTTTCTTCCCTATTTCCCCCCTCCTCTCTCCCCTCCTTTGATTATTTTCTGTTCCTATATTGTCCGACAAGACTAGATGAATCTCTCTTTACATCCCAGTGATTGTTTCATTATTGTATCAGTAGTAAATGTGTAATGGTTTTTTTTTTTTCAGGCTCTCGAAGAGAAAGTTCCCACACACATTGTTACGATTGCCACTCTCACTGGCCATGCTCGCATTGCTGTTGGCCCTGCCTATTCAGTAAGTAGTGATGTAATTGCCGCTACTCTTAGACAGTCAACCTTCTTATCAAAGCGATTTTTTTTTGTGAATAACTCCCTCATAATTGACCACTGCCCAAACGTCTTAAAAGAGCGCATCTGTGTTCAGGATAACTTCTTCAGTCGTGTGTTTCTGGAAAGCGACCAACTAAACAATGATTAACGCTACGAAATTATATAGAAGCTCTAAATTGACACGAAGAAAATTCGACATGCAGTAGGCACTTGAATGGAAGTTTTGTCTGGGAAAACTGATTTAAAGTCATTTAACAAGGAACGCATTTCGAATTGTAAACGTGCTCGTTTCAAAACCAAAGAGTGGAAAAAGCTAGTAGCGTACTGTATTGCCTGCTACGGTATATGTTCTATTGAAGGGTACTTTTCGCAATTGCAACAGGCAGAAAATAGTGATAAGTAGTGGCCCTATTAGTTCTCAGCTTTTATTCTTGAATTTTCTCTAACCACTTTCCTTAAACGACTACTTTTTTCTTTGCCAACAATATACTATACTGCATTTTTTTTTAAGTCAAGCAGTAAGCAACACCTCTGCAAACAAGTAGTTGCATGACTCGTTTATTTTCTCCTTCGCGCACTCTTCATCAGGGATATTTGACAATACAACTAATCACACCTGTAAAGTGTTTTACATTTCGTGAAAACACGCGTACGGATATGCGTAAATTACGTCCAAGAAATCATATGTAGAGCATAGTTTTGCAAGGTGTGACATATTTCAATGCGATTTTAATCGCGTTGAAATTATTAAAATAATTACTTGGACCCCAAAGTTTTAGCCAAAACTGTGGACCCTAAGAAATATCATGAATTGCCATGGTAAACTGACACAATGCTCTGAGTCTGTCATAGACAAGTGTTTCATCCTCCCAAGGAGAATGCGGAAGAGAGAGTGTTGTACTCTGGGACTTAGGTCAGAGAGTCAAGGATTATTGAGGATTGAAAAATTGACTTGGCCTCAAGGGAGGGGAGAGTAAGAAGAGAATTACGGTAACTTGCTGAGCATAAACAGGCTTACAAACTGAAAAAGAACTGAAGTAGTACATACAATATTGATTCTAACTTCAAGTCCATCAAGACTTGACAAGACCGTCAGTTATTAATCTTCATGTTTTGGTCATTAGATTGTGATTGACAATGGGCCAGCAGCTCGTACCAAGTTTGCACAAAATATCCAAAAAGGTTGGTATTTTTTACTTAATGAGCATGGTGTCTCTACTCTTTTTAGGAGAATGTGAGCTCTAAAAGAAAAAATTTAACTAGGGTGGATTGTGTCCAGTTCTCACGCTTAATCAATATTTGCTTGTTTATATTTCTAGCTGGACATGACATGGGTGATCCGTTTGAAATCTCGACGGTCCGTAGAGAGGTAATCAAGTTTGTTTAATACCATTATCAGGTTAATCTTTTCGTCGTTTCCTTAATTGTTTTATTATTATTATCAAGATTGAACTGAATTTAAAAGTAAGCAATCTCACCTTGCGGTAGGCAAACATTTTCAACCTTTTTTTTTGTCTGAAAAGGAAAGGCAAAGCGAATGGGTTACCTGAAATTCCCCTTCAGCGGCTTCATTGCAAAGATCCTGTGAAACCTTTGACTCTAAGAGTGACCAGTATATAATTTCTCCTTGCAATATGACACCCAAGTCAAACGTTAAGGTCACGAGAGTGAAAAAAAATAATCACCAACTAACAAACTCTTGATTGTTAAACAAATATTCCTGAGCAGCACCTTAGGCACAGTATAGAGAACAGAATGGAGAATTTAAACTGATGTTAGATTGTAAATGGGTAAGGGTGAGGCAGTGGTAAACTAAAACTAGATAAAATGCAATTAAAATTCACTCAAATTGCCTTGTGTATAGTTAATCTTTACCATCAATTTGCATTTAGCTACAGGGAACACAGATTTTGCGGTGTTGGGAAGCATTCATTTATATTCATTTGTGTGCATTTCTTTTGTAAAACTTTCAAGGGTTAAATTTAAATCATTTTAATCCTACACGGCTATCATAGAAAAATCTTCCAAAGAGAGTGTGTTTAACATTCTTATTTTCCAAATACTTGTAAATAACTTGGCCAGATTGAACGAATATGAGAAGGTTGGGCTGTCTTTTGTTTGAAATGGATATTAACATTTCAAGGACTGACATTTCTCTTTATTGGTTTTCACGTAAGTTTTAATCAGTAGCTTCACAAGCCTCGTTCCAAAATAAAAAATTCCAAACCTTTGCTTCTACAAACACAGAATATTCCGAGTCATAGAGGTCCTTTGATTCTAAATAGCGAGAAACTGAACGAACCAGAAACCCAGCTAACAAATTTGTGGACTCTATTTAGGATTACGATTTCGTCAAAGCCCATTCAGAGTATGCAGAGGTATTGCAGTGTAATAACTCTCCATCCAGTAGAACACCCAGAGGACATCAGTTCCCTGCTGCTTTCCTCATCAGAGCCTCAGGACTTGATAAGGTTAATTTGAATGTTACTTTGTGAAAGAAGGATGTTTCCTTTCTACGCTGGTTCGTTAGAACTTCACTGCAGCTGTGTACACTGTTGCTAATCATGCATCGATTGGATGGATGTGAAGATCTCTTATTGTTTTGTTGAAAAGATCGAAAGTGAAAATGTGTTACTTTATTTTCACTCAATATATTTTTATATAACAAGCGGAATTTTTATTAGTTCTGTCTTATGATCCATTGGAGGGCAGAAGTATAGATAATAAACAAATAAACGACCCTTTGCTTCGTTATTATATCAAAACAAATAGATTCCATGTTGCTATGTGTTTGTACAGTAATAGATCACAGAAGACGTGGAAATGTGGTAAGAACATCATTCAGTGACACACGGCTACGCCTCGTGTGCCAGTTTTTTTTTTTGTTCTTACCACATTTTGACGTCATTTGTGATCTATTGCTGAAGAGACGCACGGCATCATGGAATCTAATTGATAGATTGATTCTTGGTTTTTTTTTTTTCTCAGCATGGTATTGACTCAGAGCGCCCAATTTGCTACTCACACTTTGACATTGCTGGCTCAAGTGGACCATTCCCACAAGTCCCTACTGGGGCGCCAGTGGTTGCCATGACAGAAATTTTTCTCAAAAGCCACTGTTAAACAGATCATGTGTTAAGCTGATAACACTGCACAGCTTCATGTTCTTGTTGGGGCACGATACTTCAAAAGTAGATCAGCACGAGAAATCTGATTTTCGTTGATTTTAGTTTGAGTT
>NC_142519.1:32033214-32060714 GCF_964205215.1 Stylophora pistillata | reverse complement strand
TGAATTCTTGTTTACTCAATTCATTAAGTATCATTTTGAAGGCTGATGGCAATTTTTTTAGCTACTTGAGGCAAAAAACCAAATTCAATATGTTCCAAACACAAATTTCTTTATTTTTTTAAAGTTATGTGGTCTAAACTATTTTTTCCTTGACCAATAGAACCTTCTAAAAAAACCACGGAAAGAACGTTGCAGCTGTTGATGCTAAGACCACACTCGAACGGTATGGTTCAAAAACTCTCATCACATTTTCTGAATTAATTAGAACTAATTTCCTCAATTCAAAAAGAACCTTGTGGCCTCTATGTTAAATTTCATGGCTCTTTAGGCTGTAACAAACTCATCATGCCATAGATATGAATATTTCTCAATTTTTTGGAGTTTTGTAGGTCTCTGATACGTTTAATGGTCTGATGTTTTCATTTGTTGGAAATCAAAACTTTTTACCTCATTCAATAAAAAACCTTGGAATCAATATTTTAGTTCTCAAGGCCAAAATCAAACTCGAAGTGTATGCTCCAAATACAAATATTTCCTGAGCTGTTCGCGACTTCTCTTTTCGATTGGATGATAACTCAAATAACTAAATTAGGAGTGATTTATATTTTTCTCAGGAATCGTGCAGCCCAAATGTAAAACTTCTAAGCTATCGAGGCAATAAACAAATTCATAATGCTCCAATCATAAATACTTCTATATCATCGATAGTTTTTTTTTTGAGATCTCTGATATGTTTAATGGTCTGAGTTTTTGTTAATTATTCTGTAAAAACCTTAAAATGAATGTCCTAGCTCTTGAAGCTGAAACCAATCTCCGAGTATACTCCATATATTAATATCTGAAAAATTTATTCTAGACTTCATTCCAACTGGTACAAACGCGGCGGGAATGAATCAGTAATATTTGTACCAGCTACGCCCAACTCACGGTTACGGAAGGAATACCAGAAAGAAATAAAGCAGCAAGGTTTCAATATTAAAGTGGTGGAGAAAGCCGGAATCGCCATTAAACGACTACTCCAAAAGTCCGACCCATTTAAACCGCGACAGTGTGGACGAGAAGACTGCCCAGTGTGTAGCACAGGTGGAAAAGGACCGTGTGATAGAGAAAGTGTGACGTATGAGATTAAGTGTATCCAGTGTAACAGCGTATACGTAGGGGAAACAGCCAGGAGCGCGTATACCAGAGGGAAAGAGCATACGAAATCACTTAACAATAAGGAAGAACGATCTGCATTGTGGAAACACTGTAAAGAGAAACACAATAGAGAGGTAAAGCAGTTCCGAATGGATGTGACGGGGGTTTATCACAATGACGCGATGCTGAGACAAATAACTGAAGGAGTGAGGATAAATAATGTGAACGAAGACTCGCTTATGAACTCCAAGAACGAATGGAACTTTTTTCAAATCCCACGAGCTGTGATTGATACATCATGACCGCTTACATGAAGCCTGGAAGAAGTGTGGACATTTCAGAGTCACTTATATGAACAATTATTTATGAGTATTTTGAACATGGCGGAGTACTACTGATGAGGATCGTAATTGATCGAAATCGATTTGGAATTCCGCTACATTTTTACTAGTGACTTTTTATATACCATTTTACACGTTTTTACAATTCTTGTATTCGTTTTATAGTAGTTTTTAGTGCGTCGAACGTGACTACGAGACGTTATGTCTAGCAAACTGACTCAATTATCGAACACGTTCCTGGCCTCGGCCCACAAAATTTCATCACAAAGACTTCATTCCGTAAGTTAGTTATTATTTTGATGTTCGACCAGTTGTTTTCCAAAAGACGCCTTTTTTGTGCTGGACCTACTAAAATGTCAAGTGTTATAGTTCTAAAGACCATAAACAAATTGATATAGCATGCCCTAAAGAAAGACGTTGACTTCTAAATTGCTTCCAGAGTTTTTCATTAACTGACATAGGACTTTTTTACCCGTTTCAGTGATTCACCTTGGACCCTGTGGCTAATTGTTTAACCCTTTAGAGAAATTTTCATTAGAGTGTTGAAAGTAAAACTTTGCTTCGCTCTGTGATTGATCAAGAAAACTCGCCTCACCCTCTCGACCAATCAGATGCAAGACTTAAAACAATCTCATCTCTGTCATTGGCGTTTTTCCGCGCTCCGCGCAGTTGCTTGTTTTTTTCTTTGAGTCCTCATTAGCTGACGATGTTGTTAGCCTTTGGTCGCCGCGGTAGCTTTAGTTTTGGTATTTCGAAACTCAGTTGAAAACTTCTCTAACTCTTGGGGGAATAAATTATTAGTTGATCCAATTCCAAGATCTCGGAACAACATCATAAGAATTGTTTGACTCACAAGTAAGGAGATCTACTAACGTACTCTGTCTGTCTGTGTGTCTGTGTGTCTTTATTGTTCAAAAGATAAAATTACATATCTTATGTTACATCTAATACAGGAAGTACACTTTCACAAAGCTACATTATACTTAAAAACAATTCTATTAAAAAATGTATTCTTAAAACGGTTTGTGCGAATAGCGGGCATGACAGGGGATTTATTTCTCAAATTATACCTCGTGATCTTGGTCTCAGGGAAGTAGGCTCTAAGAGGATGGCTCAGGATAGTTGAAACCTTGCGACAAATTTTGTGATCTTGCGTTTTAAGTAAGTCACCTATCACTAATTTCTTAGATATGTATTTACGTTTAAAACAACGATCTAAAAACTGCTGGGCTATAGTTAGCTCTGACTCAGAGGCCCCATGCACAGATAGAGCATAAGTGATATTAGGTAGGACAATGGAATTAAATAAAACATCTACTTCTGCTTGGCTACATCCTTCCTTGCGGAGGCATCTGATAACGTATAACCCTTTATTAGCTTTACCTAACTTTTCTTTTAGGTGAGTACTGAATTTGCAGTTCGGCTGAAACGTGAGACCAAGAATGGTTATTGTACTAGTCTGAGGTATGCCAAAAATACTTTTGTAGGCCTCGGCAGTGTGACCTTTTTTATACATAATAAGCTCTTTACATTTAGTAGAATTTGAATTCATTCTATTTTGGCTTGCCCACTGTAAAAACTGATTTATTAAGTCTACAGAGTGATCTTTATAATAATATACCGGAGCAATAATCGTACAGTCATCAGCGTATTTGAAACCAAGTGTCTCGTTCCCTAATTTAATTTCCAGATCGTTAAGAAATATATTGAACAAATAAGGTCCTGAAACACTACCCTGGGTTGTGCCCTTGTTAACTGTTTTCCAATTACAGACATGATTCCCGAAAATAACTCTTTGTTTTCTATCTCGCAAAAAACCTAACCACCAGTTTATGATATACGGGTTAAGTGGTAGACTCTTAAGTTTCTCAGCAAGGAGTTGATGGCTCACAGAGTCAAAGGCCTTACTGAAATCCATCGCGAACATCCGCACTGCCTTGCACTTGGGATCATCAAGAAACTTGCAGATCTTATTCTGTATAAGTAGCAGAGCATCTGTGCAGCATCTGTACTGATCAGAACTTGGTATTGAAAGGGTTAATTACTTATTTCTTACGACTCAAACTAAACTCAAAGGGAATTTTCTAAGCCTTGATATTTCCCAAATTATTTCCAGAATTCATATTTAAATCCGTCACTGATTGGTTTTAGTAATCCGAAGTCGTTTTTCCAAATTAAACCATTTTTTAGGTGATCCATTCAAAAACCTTTGAGCTCATTTATAGAAAGGCTTAGCTATTGAGATTGAAATCAAAGTCGAAATGCGTCAGAAGTTGATATTTCAGTTGTTTCTTGAAGTTTTGTTAAGAGCTCTGATATGTTTTATATTCTGATAGTTTTCATTAAAAATTTAGGATTTTTTTAGCACATGTTTCATTGAAAAGAAACCTTGGAGCCCAGTTGCTATATGAAATACACTTTTTAGGCTGAAATCTATATCTATATCCTGCAAAAAGTATTATTTCTCACAATTTTACAGGACTATTTTCGATCTTGACCAAGTTTAATGCACTTATATAATTGAAATAGTGATATTTATAATCATGATTCAGCTCGTGAGGTTTAAACAAAATGCCATATTCTGTGGCAATTTAGTGTTGTTTATTTATTTTGCCATGGAGTTTTTCTAGGGACCTCTTAATGATCCTTATTTCAAAATGAAATTTTCTTGGTTCTTGAGGAATACACCATATTTATTATGCTGCAAGAAAAAAGTCTTTTTCAGATATAGATCTCTATCAAGTCTCAGATATGTCATAACAAAATAGGAACTTTTCTATCTTAGTCAATTTGCAAAAAAACCCTAGAGCCCATGTCCTAATTCTTAAAGCTCAAAGCAAATTCTCCATTATCCAAAAGTAAATGTTTTCGACTTTTTTTTTCTGAAATGCTGCTCTAGATTTCTGACAAATTTTAATCCCCGTGAAAATTGTTTTCAGTTTACTTCGTTCGATTTGTCACTCTACTCAGAAAAAAACCTTGGAGCTTAATAATTATTTTAAGCTCAGCATGTTCTGAAATTGGTATCTCTTTTTCACTTCGCTCGCTGAAAACCTTGTTTATAGCTTCTGTGGCCAAGACTCCAAGCAGAAAGTGTTCACCAATATTCATTTCTTGACTTAGACCTTTAATCGTTTTTGCAAAATTCCTTTTGAATTCGATTGAAATAGCTTATTACCAACTCATCTAAACCTCTCTTGTTCAACTCAATAAAACCTCTGAGAGCTTAATCGCTGAATATACATGTCAAGTCGAGTTGCCCAGCTTTAGTAAAAAAGCAACGACAACAACAACAATTGATTCAAAAATTTTAAGAGGAAATGAATTCATCGTCGAAAAGTTTATATTTTTTTTCGTCTAAGTTAACATATTTAACGAAAAGTTTTTATTTAAGTCATTTCTTACCAAAGACTAATTTTAAAACCAAATGTTGTCAGAGGAATAGCTTGCGGCTTTTCATTTTTGACCACAGCATGCAGTCGTTCAGGGACTGCATGTTTTGCTGCTGTTCCAATATTCATCAAATTTCGCGTCTGTACCAAGAATTAAGTTTATTTGGTGCAAATGAAAGCCTGCAGAAATATTTGGATCCCATGAGGGTATCGGATTTTTCAAATTTGAACAAGAACACAGAATTTCGTCATAAACTCTGCATATGATAGGTTATGTATGGTAATTGCAACCACCAAAATATATATATATACATTATTTTTTTTAATTCCGTCGTGATCTTGGAGGAACATTTAAGAGCGAATATTTAAATTTGTTTTTTCTTCACTGAAATTGTATCCTGCTGGAATGTGAATAGCTGAAATCATTTTAAACAACAGCAAAGGCAACCAAGAATTTTTCAGCAGGTGACATTCGTAAACAATCATATAAGATATGTCAGCAAATATACGGATACAAACTACTCTTTAGGATTTAGATACTGATTCAAGTTCTTCAAACATTACTAAATAATCAAATTTTGGTGTTTCTGCGAGCGACTCACACATTATTATCGCTTGAGAAAAAGTGTAGGTAAAATCTTTTGCAATCGTTATATTAATTCATCTTTTATTTTCATTTTCTTGCAGACTGACTTGTAAATACCTATTGCTTCGATGAGTGAAAATCCTTCAAGAAAGGCTATAGGACAGTGCTAGTAGAGGTGTAAAAGTTTTCTCCCAAGAACACGGCGAATCAGACCAATTCATCTTTTCCCAAAATCGAGGACTTGAAGCCAAGCGTAAGGAAAAGTTATGTAGTGATTTTTTAATTCTACTTTCGATTTTTTGCAAGCGTAACTTGTGCTAGAGGGCTTTTCAAAAACTCTTAATTTTCCCGCCAAAAAACTTAGAAAAAATCCAGGTACGCATGCGCCAAGTTTTTCTGTAAGCAACATTTGTTCAAATTTGGTGAGTTTTCCCGCCAAAAGACTTAGAAAAAATACAGGCGCCTGAAATACGCATGCGCCGTAATTTTTTACTCAGCATATGTATCATTGCTTCAAATAAAAGTTATTTGTTTGTCTGTCTCTTGCATATTTGTTCTACAATAAAGACTCAAATAAAATAAACAGATTTCTTGTCATCTTTATTTTTCTTTATTGTCTTTAATAAATCAAATTCAATTCACAACAGTTGTTTTTTATTTCAATAAGTCTTTATTTAGATAATTAAGTTTCGATTAAATTAAAAAGTGTGAAGAAAAAAACTTCGTATATATACAAAAGACTTTTGGCGGGAAAATTTGGTTCGGTTTGCAAAGAGTCTCTCCTAGCAACTTTTTCGACAAAAGTTTAAAAGAGGCTCTCTTTGAAATTTTCCGCCAAAAAAGTGTTTAAACGGCACCTCGTGCAAGAAAATATCCAAGAACCTTGAAGCTAATTCATCTTTTCGTTCCAAAAAACATTATTAAGGTCTCGATATTTCCGTCAATATGAACTTTTTTTTATCAGAGTACAAAATTTTGAAAAAAGAAAAAAAAAATTCTTGCACGAGATGATGTAAGGTTTGTAAATGAATGAGCAGCTCAAACGGAATTTAACGTCGAAATGCAATTGTCTTTTTACCGTCAAGTTTTGATTACAAATTAGTTTTTTTAGCATACATCTTTCCATGGTGCTTTCTCTGGGTAAAAGATCATTAAGGCAACTTGTTCTCAAATGTAACACAGGACACAGGATTAGAAATACTGAAAATTATATAGATTTTGAAATGAGTTCCTGAAGCAATTTGTACGGAGAAATAAACCAAAAAAAAAATTAGCATTTTAATTTTTCTTTGGCTTGGCCACAAAAGACTTCGATGTTTTTCCGTTTTTTTTTTCTTGTCAATTTAAAAAATGACCAAATTTGAACCAAAAGCTTATCTGATTTACAAAAATCTCTTGCTGAAGAAATACCAAGACAAATGATAAATTAAATCTCAAAAATTTGAAAAAACAAATAATTTATTGGAGCATACTATTTGAATTATAGCTACAAGAGCTAAGACATGTCACATGCAATTAGGCCCAATTCGACATCAAATCAAGTCACCAAAAATAATCAACTGGATTCCCGAAGCAAATTAATCAAATCTGGTTTTGCTGATAAAAATACGCGATTTGTCAGTTCAATCTCCATTTGTTTATTCAATAAGACAAAAATTATCAAATCGTTATACCTAAATTTTCCGTAATTTATGAAGTTTTTTGAATCCTGTATTCCTGTGTTACACCAAAAAACAGCACAAACGATCTTCCCTCCACTTAAAGATATACAAACTACGTTACATTTTAAAACCAAATGCCTGGTTTTGTCAGTAATTAATTATTTGATTTAAAGGGTCGAATTGAGAAGATATCGGCACATAAAACAGCATAAAGACAAACAATTTTTATAGAAAAACTTTGACCTTTCGACTGTTAAACAGAACGAGACTATGCACAGAGTTCACTCATCGGTATTCTTGGCTCACACGCGCGTTTTGCAAAATCAGTACGTTTTCTTTAAAATGTCTAATTACGATGTTCAACTAAGAACCGAGTTTCTTCAGTAAAATTCTGTAATGATTCATCGTTACCAACATGTGAAAACTTTGATAAAAAATAAATGCAAAGAAGAATCTTTGAATTTGGCGCGAATGCGATGTCAAAAATCCGTATTCTTTTGCTACCCACGTTCCTTAGAGAGTGGTTTCAATTATGGTTTTAGAAAAAAAAATCTCTCGAGAACCTTTTAAAATTCTTAGTTGCTTTTTGGAACAATCAATGATAAACTCTGCTTGATTAGCATACACGTTTGTTCGTTCAATCTGACCCCATTTTTCCACGACTGAGAGTAATTTAATTTCTTCATTCCAATCAAAACTAAAATTCCCTCGAGATACAAACATCAGTATTCTTTTGTACCGATCCGACAACGAAAACTTTGGCAATATTCGTGTACATCAATTGTTTACTGGTAGATGAGCTTTAATGTCTTAAATTGCTCTCGTCCGATCCAATAATTGCTTTGTTTTTGCGATTAAGAATCTGTATTCCTTCATCAGTGACATTAACTCATTTAGACTGTTTTATGTAACGATAAAAACCCGTGGGGGTTTTCTGAAGCATTCCTAACCAGCCATTCGAGTTTTAAAAATATGGCAGCCAGAACGACAAGAGAACATTGGTGCATTTGTTCCAAAATAAGACATCCGAGATCTAAACACAGCGTAAACTTACTTGAATGATTTCAAAATCTGGTCAAAAAGTTGAAGCCAATGTCCTCCTGTGAACTGAAGCCGACCTCAGTTGATGCAACAACATGAGGGGACGCAAATCGTCTGCACTGCAAGTATCCCGGAAAGTCCCATACATTTTCTTAGACTAAAAGTCTAAGAAAATGTATGGGGCTTATTGAGCGCTCCAGGTAGCTTTCCTGTAAGGCGTCATAATCTTGTTGCTGCTGACATCGATGTGACAGATAATTCCTTTTACAGTGTTTTCTTTGCCGGCTTATATTGTCATCAAGTTTCAATAAGACGGCTCTCATTTTTCACCACAACAATAAAGTTTTTGTAAATTACGAGATCGGATGCACGTACTGTTTCAACTAATTCGCTCTTCTTCCTTGGGAATACATTAATAAAATGTCGGCGGACCTTGAGGCCTCCACTAAGCTGGAAATACCAAATAAATAGGAGGTAAAATCGCGAAAAAATACTCCCAAGGAGAAACCTAAACAAAGTAGAGAATGGAGAAAGCGAAAGCGACAGCAGAAGAAAGCGGGTAATCTGGCTTAAGTTCTGCCTGGCATCAATGGTGGACCAAATGTGACTGAGACAAACTTGATAGATAAAAATCATTTTCTCCAAATCTGGATACAAAACAGGTAGGCAACGAAAGCGGACTTATCATGCTTAAGGCTAATTCTAAAGAAGAAATGGAAAGTAATGTGAAGCGACCACGATTAACAACCGTTTTAGATGTAAATTATTCAAGATCAACAATGCTTCGGAGGGCGCTTGGAGACGATGCAAGACGTAGGCGGGCTCAATATTCAAGGCCGTTTTTGGCACAGACAACTTTTAAACGTATTGGTAGTCAGAAAAATATCCATTTGAAGAGTCATCACGAGATTCAGGTAAACAGAAGTTCAAATATTCGAAAAGGCTGGTTGCTATGGAGTGACGTCATAAACCGGCTAAGTGTATTTGCTGCCTTATGTTTTGTTGTGAATGTTGGTTTTGTGGTGTATCAGAACTCAATACCATTAAATTTCATTAAAGATCCAGCAAAGTGCCTGAGTTTGATTTTGCAGCTTATAGTGGTTGATGGAAGATGCATTTAAAGTTAAATTTCCCGTAGGTACTTTAAGTTGGAATCACCTGAAACCACCTGAAACCATCTGAAACCACCGATGAAACCACCTGAAACCCCCAAGGAAACCATCTGAAATTACCTGAAAATATCTCGAAACAAATTAAAACAACATGAAAGCACCTAAAAAATTACGGGTGACATCAGAAAATAAGTGTTGACAATCGAGTTTATCCACAGGGAGCCCGGCTTACGGATATCGTATATAATGCCTTACAGTACAGAATAGGCACCACAAACAGGTCTTCAAGGAAACATTCCATTGTTCTTGTTGAAAACACACTCAATTAGCTCTACGAATGGCTGGGAGTGCACGGGAGTATGCGAATTCATTTCTTGATAAAGCACTTGCGTGACAATAACAACATGCGATCGCGAATGCAAAGAAGAAACTGTTTTAAATCGAAAGAAATACGTGAAGTTTTTTCAACGGGATTATGCAAATTATATATGAAAAAGCCCAGGAAGGCCTAAAGATTTTCAAACTTCCTAAGGAAATTTTGAACATTGTGTTTCTTTTTAATCAGAGACGAATTTATAGCGTGACCTAGAATTTCACTGACTTTGTTATTGCAAGTGTGAAATATATGTGGACTTTTTGCAAGGTATTTTACTGCAAATGACAGAATATAGCTGATGAATGGTGGCTTTAACTTCAACTGCCTAAGTAAATTTCAGGTGGTTTCATCGTTGGTTTCAGGTGATTCCAACTTTTAGTACCTACGTTAAATTTCCAGGTTATTTGTCTGCCAATCTTGACTCTTCATATTTTTTTAGTTTTGCAATGTTTTTATGTTACATGTCTAGCCATGTTATGCTACTCAAGCAAAAAGGTGGTGATGCTAACAAATATATCAATGGACTTTGCCAGCGAGGCCGGATTGGACACAGTGCTGTGTATTCTGCAAAGTTATTAAGGTAGGTTATACCTGCAATTGCTAAATGACATGCATCATAGCAGAATTATACAGTAACACAAAACATTTTCAGGTTATCGGTATTTGTGATGCAATTTATTTGTAATCAATTCAAGACAGCTTTCTTGGCTTTCTTGACTTTATGGAAAGGCAGAAATCTGTCCACAAACATGAACATATTTTATCTGTGGTGAACAGTGATTATATATCTACAAATAATAGTGAATATTATATGACTTTAGCCAAGTTCATTCATTATTAAGTCGTAGGTGCCCTTTATTGATAGGAATGTGCCTGTCCTGATGTTCCTCGAGGGAAAGCCTGGGCTGAGTGTTTCCCAAATAGCAAAGCAAATATTGGGGGGTAGGTACAACTCTGCATTTCCGTATTGACAAGCATAAAAACGTCCAGCTTGCAGTATGGTACTTCACTTTCTATTTGGAACCCATGTCTTTAAATCTCACTTGGGATACTCAGTTTGACAGACAGTTACCAGCAGAAATATGGTAGGTTTGGATTACAAAGGTGGAAACTAAATTCACTGATTTTTTTTCTCTCTGTTTCAGATGGACAGGGTTAAGAGATGACTTGCTCTTTCCCCTTGAAGAGGAACCATGTGATGTCAATTTATGTGCTCTGCATGCAATGTATAACATTTAAATTTTTAAATTGTGTGCACCCATTGTAGTATGGCACAGTCAACATTGTTTTCTTTTAAAGAAATCTATTTTCTTGAAGTTTAATCCTGTAATAATAATCTTTTGTTTAGCGTTGCCTGATCACTTCTGAGATATATATTTATTTGTCATATTTCTTTGATTAAAATAGCATTCAGCGTAATGCCAGAGGGCTTCTGGGATATATAGCAAACTTAGTTTTCCATTCATGGTTAATAGAGGGAAATGTTGTCTTTCCTTTCTGGTTCACCCAGGTTGAATTCCTGGCATTCAATGTAATGCCTGAGTGCTTCAGGGATATATAACATACTTAGCTTTTCATTCATGGTTAATATAGCGAAGTGTTGTCTATCCTTTCTGGTTTACCCAGGCTGAAGTCCTGGCGGTAAAGGTAACGAATCTGATCCAACCGACGCGTCGGCCGACACACTACCGACACACCACCGATGCTGTACAAACAGCCGCTGTCGAACCTGGCTTTCTATAAGGTCAGGCTCGTTTTTCGAAGGTTCCAACATCCCGCTGAGTACGTGGCTTCATCTAATGTTCCTGTGGGCTATCAAGGCTTCTGGAAGTAACATCGCCAGACTGACTAGCCTTTCAAAGCCTACAGTGATCCGTGCGCTGAGCGACTTACGAACGGTATGTTCGACGAAAATTATGAACGCTGACATGAAGATCGGAGGTGTAGGAAAAACAGCGGAGATCGACGAGTCGAAGTTTGGAGCCAAGCGAAAGTACCAGCGAGGCAGAGTCTTTCTATAAGGTCTGGCCAACGTGTCGGCCGACGCGTCGGTTGGATCAGATTCGTTACCTTACCCGCCTGAGTGAACCAGAAAGGATAGACAACACTTCCCTATATTAATCATGAATGAAAATCAGGCTGAAGTCCTGGCATTCAGAGTAATGCCTGAACGCTTCTAGGACACATGACATACTTAGGTTTTCATTCACGAATATTATAGCGAAGTGTTGTCTATCCTTTGTGGTTCACCCCGGCTGAAGTCCTGACATTCAGTGTAATGCCTGAGCGCTTCTGGGATATATAACATACTTAGTTTTTCATTCATGGTCAATCTTGGGAAGTGTTGTCTATCCTTTCTGGTTCACACAGGCTGAAGTCCTGGTATTTAGTGTAATTAATGCCTGAGTGCTTCAGGGATATATAACATACTTGGCTTTTCAGTCATGGTTAATATAGGGAAGTGTTGTCTATCTTTTCTGGTTCACCCAGGCTGAAGTCCTGATATTAAGAGTAATGCCTTAGTGCTTCTGGAATACATAACATACTTAGTTTCTTTGACAATCACGGGGAATTGTTGCCTATCCTTATTGGTTCACCTAGGCAGAAGTCCTGGCATTCATTGTAATGCCTTAATGCTACTGGGATATATAACATACTTAGGTTTTCATTCATGGTTAAAATAGGGAAGTGTTTTCTATCCTTTCTGGTTCACCCAGGCTGAAGTCCTGGCATTCAGAGTAATACCTAAGTGCTTCTGGGATATACAACGTGAAGAAATTCTTGTGACTCAAACTGTTCTGCTCTTTGAGCTCTTCACCTATCTACAGCAGAGCGACAATAATAAATGGTCATTTCAGACACAAATTTGAAAAACAGTTTCATTTACTGCTAGAAGGTGCCCTGCAAACCGCGACGGGAAGAGAACTTCAAAACACAAAATGCTGTGAAAAAAAAAATCAATGAATAAATCCAGGCAAAACAAAAGCTGGTACATTTCTTTGCGAAGCTGGATCATGAAATTTCCGATGCAACGTTTTTGTAGGACGTAAACACACGACAACGACTGATTTCCTGACAAACTGGGCAATACGAGATAACATGAATTAAGCAACAACACAAAATAACGCGCACAGCCTCAAGTAATCTATATACCGTATTTCCTTGAATAAGCGCCAACCCCTCGGCCATCCAAACTTCAAATGCGCTGGAATTTTTCTTGTTGACGAACGGGCGTCTCTGGGTGTGTCACTTAAAGTACAGCCTAATGACTATGATTATATACAGAGTTTAAAAATACAGAGATGCTGGGTTATACTTCACTTTTGGGTGTGCCACCTTAAAGTGCAGACTACTGACTACGATCATATAAAGAATTTCAAAATACAGAAATGCTGGGTTCTACTGCACTTTTGGGTGTGCCACCTTAAAGTACAGACTACTGACTACAATCATATAAAGAATTTAAAAATACAGAGATGCTGGGTTATACTGCACTTTTGGATGTGCCACCTTAAAGTACAGACTACTGACTATGATCATATAAAGAATTTCAAAATACAGAAATGCTGGGTTATACTGCACTTTTGGGTGTGCCACCTTAAAGTACAGACTACTGACTACGATCATATAAAGAATTTCAAAATACAGAAATGCTGGGTTATACTGCACTTTTGGGTGTGCCACCTTAAAGTACAGACTACTGACTACGATCATATAAAGAATTTCAAAATACAGAAATGCTGGGTTATACTGCACTTTTGGGTGTGCCACCTTAAAGTACAGACTACTGACTACGATCATATAAAGAATTTCAAAATACAGAAATGCTGGGTTATACTGCACTTTTGGGTGTGCCACCTTAGAGTGCAGACTACTGACTACGATCATAAAAAGAATTTCAAAATACAGAAATGCTGGGTTATACTGCACTTCTGGGTGTGCCACCTTAAAGTACAGACTACTGACTACGATCATATAAAGAATTTCAAAATACAGAAATGCTGGGTTATACTGCACTTTTGGGTGTGCCACCTTAAAGTACAGACTACTGACTACGATCATATAAAGAATTTCAAAATACAGAAATGCTGGGTTATACTGCACTTCTGGGTGTGCCACCTTGAAGTACAGACGACTGACTACGATCATATAAAGAATTTCAAAATACAGAAATGCTGGGTTATACTGCACTTTTGGGTGTGCCACCTTAAAGTACAGACTCCTGACTACGATCATATAAAGAATTTCAAAATACAGAAATGCTGGGTTATACTGCACTTTTGGGTGTGCCACCTTAAAGTACAGACTACGATCATATAAAGAATTTCAAAATACAGAAATGCTGGGTTATACTGCACTTTTGGGTGTGCCACCTTAGAGTGCAGACTACTGACTACGATCATAAAAAGAATTTAAAAATACAGAAATGTTGGGTTAAACTGCACTTCTGGGTGTGCCACCTTAAAGTACAGACTACTGACTACGATCATATAAAGAATTTAAAAATACAGAAATGCTGGGTTATACTGCACTTTTGGCTGTGCCACCTGAAAGTACAGCCTATTGACTATGATCAGAGAAAGAGTGTAAAAGTACAAAAAATGCTGGATTAAACTGCACTTTTGGGTGTGCAACCTTAAAGTACAGACTAGACTATGATCATATAAAGAATTTAAAAATACAAAAATGCTGGGTTATACTGCACTTTTGGGTGTGCCACCTTAAAGTACAGCCTATTGACTACAATCATAGAAAGAGTGTAAAAGTACAAAAGTGCTGGGTTACACTGCACTTTTGGGTGTGCCACCTTAATGTACAGACTACTGACTACAATCATATAAAGAGTTTAAAAATAGAGAAATGCTGGGTTATACAGCACTTTTGGGTGTGCCACCTTAAAGTACAGCCTTTTGACTATGATCCTGGAAAGAGTGTAAAAATACAAAAATGCTGGGTTATACTGCACTTTTGGGTGTGCCACCTTAAAGTACAGCCTGTTGAATATGATCATAGAAAGAGTGTAAAAATACAATAATGCTGGGTTACACTGCACTTTTGGGTGTGCCACCTTAAAGTACAGACTACTGACTACGATCATATAAAGAGTTTAAAAATACAAAAATGCTGGGTTATACTGCACTCTTGGGTGTGCCACCTTAAAGTACAGCCTATTGAGTACAACTATAGAAAGAGTGTAAAAATACAAAAATGCTGGGTTATACTGCACTTTTGGGTGTGCCACCTTAAAGTACAGTCTATTGACTACAATCATAAAAAGAGTGTTAAAATACAAAAATACTGGGTTATACTGTACTTTTGGGTGTGCCACCTTAAATTACAGTCTACTTAATAAGATGATAGAAAGAGTGTAAAAATACAAAAATGCTGGGTTATACTGCACTTCAGGGTGTGCCACCCAAAAGTACAGACTTCTACATACGATTAATAGGAAAGGTAATAAATACTAAATACTAAATAAGAAAGGTAATTAGCGCATACTGTGAAATTGAAAAGGAAGCAAGTACTTACAAATGGTGCCCATTTCAAAAGCGCTCTCCGACGAAACATCTGGGCGCTGCACAATATAAACCACACCTCATAATTTAAAGAAAAATAAACAAGAACTGTTTAACCACAAGTGAAGGTACTTGCCAATGCCACCTCTGGTATCAAAGACTTACATCAACACGGGACTGACAAAATGTAACACAATTAAGAATAAAATTTTTAGCTGTATTTACAGCTGTGTAGGAGAGCTTCAACTTGTCCAGCGGAAGGGAGAATCCCACAATCTCTTCAAGGTTTTGAAGAATTTCAAGTTCTGTTGGACCTGAAATGTGTTTTATCACAATGGGAAAAATAATAGATATACCCACAAAGTGAATCAATTGTAAAATACACACAAAGCCAATAATTTGACCACTCATGTACCTGACATAGAGCTGACATGAATATTCTGCTTTGAAATAGCAGACTCCTGACCACTCTTCTTCTTAACAGAAATTCTATCACCATGAAAAGACTCTGGGCCAAAGCACTTCAGGGCTTGATTGGCTTCTGGAAGTGAACCAATCTTGTAGGTAATCAGACCAATGGATGCAAGCAGCTGCTCTGTATTGTGCATCTCCATATGTAGTGCACACAACTGAATGCTAGTAAGCTCTTCATCAAGGAGAAAAAGGAGATCATCCCGGATTCCAGTTGATCTGCAAATTATGGACAACAATGGTGCATTTACAATAATTTTAATGTAAATGGGTACCCCAAGAGGAGCAGGGATGGCGTAGTGGTGAGAGCAATTGCCTCCCACCACTGTGGCCTGGGTTCAATTCCTGAACCTGGTGTCACATGTGGGTTGAGTTTGTTGGTTCTCATCCTTGCTCTGCGGGTTTTTCTCCGGGTCCTCCGGTTTTCCTCCCTCCGCAAAAACCAACGTTCCAAGTTGTGTCCCCAAATAGCTTCAAGCTAAATACCCCTGACACATTATTAAAGTTTATTATTATTATTATTATTTATAAATAAAAAATAAATAGTCTTATGAATATCATGGCAATAAATAAATGGTGGAAGGTAGCTGCTCTTACCAATGCATCAACTTTGGTACCCAAAAGGCCTCAAGCACTTCCTAGATAAGCCTGTGCATTATTTAATGATCATGAATGGCTAAACTTAAAGTATACCTGCCTATGTTACACTTGCTTCGTAGGCATTCTAGGCAGGTTTCATCTGGGGCCACTTCATGACATTTGCAACCCTAATGGGAAATGAAATTACCTCAAAATAAATTAATATTATCATACAAACTTTTTTGGTTGCATTATTAGAGAAGACTGTAGCTTGTGTATTGTAACTGATGAACTACAACTAAAAAATGCTCATTGATTCACATGTACACCAACACAAATACTAACCCTGATTGCATTGCATATAAAGCAGAATTCTACATCTACCCCTCGACCACCAAGTTGAAAATCAAGATCCCCTTTCTTTACCAAAAGAAGGATCAGTGTTTTGTAGTCCAATGAAACTAAGATATGACAAAAAAAACAACAGCAATAAAGAATTATGATATGACATACCCCCGGTACATGTAGAAAATTAACTTACTGTTTAAAATAATATGTTCACTGATAATGAAAAAAAAAAAAAAACCCTCAATTAAGTTTCTAAAAAGAAAGTCAGCATCCTGCCTTTTAAAAAGATTAAGGTTAATGTTCTTGCAAATAACCATTATGTAACAAAATGATAGAAACATCTTACCATCAAATTCTACATTGAACTTCATGCCATCAACAAAAATTCCTTGGTTCTTGATGATTCTCTTTTGTTCATTTAGATCCTTTAAAAGTACCTTCAGGCTTTCCCTATCAAAATAACATTAGGCATGAAGACAACCGATGAAACTTGTTGTTTATTCAGAGCTTATGTTGGGGTAATGTTCTTATAATGCAAAAGGATTTGCAGTTTTTTTTCCTCTTTCTGTTTAATTCATAATGTATGTGTGTGTGTGTGTGTGTGTGTGTGTGTGTGTGTGTGTGTGTATTTGTGCATATTACATTTGTCAGATCTTAGAGCCAGTACTGGAAATTGAGTCAACAATACAACTATGAAAACTGTAACATATATGTTCTATAAAACTATAGGCTTTCAGTAAGGAAAGCTTTATAAGAAAAGCTTTATAAGAAAGTGTCTCTACTGTGCAAATTAAAAACTTTGTAACCATGTCAAGCAAAGGAGAAAAAGTATTTTAGTAACATAAAATAATAGAAATTAATGATGAACCTGTTTTCTTTACGATTCGCAATGGCCAGTGGGTAAACAGACTTTGCACTCTGTATGTCGTAAACAGGGTTAAGACGGGGAACCAGACCTACCAATACCTGATTTCTACCTGATCTTAAAAAAATGATAATAGAAATGGTTATTATTTCATTCTCATTCATGGGAACAAAAATTATGCGCAACCACACACTTAATCCGAGATAAGGTATTTTTTCATAATTTATGGCAGCAGACTTAAACCTGACAGTCAGTATTTACCACAAAAGGGTCTTCCATCTATCTTCATCAGAAGTTTGAGAGTTGGTGAGCACACATTATGCAGCCTTTGCTTGGAGACAATCAACTCCAAAACAGGAAACAAATCCACCTGATAACCTTGTAAAGGAGATGGCACCTTTTTCACATCCATGTATTCTTTACAAACTCCAAAGATCACTTTTTTGGCCGCCTTCATTTGGTTAAGGTTCAACAATATTGGTGTGTCAAAGGATTTCTAAAACAGAAGCCAAAGAAAGAAAGCAAGAGAAAAATTAAACAACAAAATTAACATGAAAAATACATCTGATATAACTGAGGTTTAAAAAAATTAGCGATTATCAGAGTAATAGTAAATAATAATGAGACTTGCACTTCTTCTACCACTTTCAAGCATTAAATTTGTTACTGTGGAACTGCTTCCAAGTTGGGATAAATTAGATATGAGTGCAGACATATCCTTTCCAAAAGAAGCCTCTTAAGATTGATAACTAATAACAGACCTTACTTACCCCTGTCCTTCCAAGTTTGGTGATATTGATTACAGCTTGCCAAGTATTACCAGATACCCTTGCCTTGGTCTTGAAATATAATAGCACCCAATCTGGAACTCGGAGGCTTTCCACGTATAAGGAAAATGTTTCATCACCAACAAGCTCTTCCACCGTCCGTTTAACTCCTTTCTTTAGGGCCACATCTTCCACAACCTCATTTACAATAGCCTTAAGTAAGTAAGTAAGTAAGTAATTTTATTTAACCACATATCGCATATGAGCTTTTAGCTCGTTTAAATGCAAATGTGGAAACCCACCCATCCCACCCCAAGGGAGGACATCCATCACACAGTAATCTCGTGCGTGGGAAATTAACGTCTCCTGCCCCTAACCCTGCAGGAGACGGGACCTCCATTTATTCGTCCCTATCCGAGAAGACTAGAATATCTAACCATTTCTAGATGTTAAAGAAAGGAAGCATATTCTTCTCAGTTAATTTTAAGACCCTGAGTGTTGGTCCGGCCGGTATTGAACTCTCGACCTCCCGCACAGCAGTCCGGCGCTCTCCCAATTGAGCTAACCAGGCGGCGGTTACCGGCGGTTAACCTTGGCCTCAGGATCGCCAAAAGCACACATGCTGGAAAGCACCGTTGATAAATTTTTTCGGCTCCTTTCAAAGATACCTTGTGCATCTTGGAGAACGCGGCTACCGCTTTTCTTAATAAGGAAAGTCTTTTCTGGGGTCTCCAAATCATTCCTTTCATAAATCTCCTTTAGATTAGGAGAACTAAGACTGCCACTGTTTGGAGGAGTCAAATGAACCGAGACAGGCATTTCTTTCGTACTAGCTAGGCGGAGTGTTGAATTGAGGGGTCATTGTAAGGCGCCGAGCTGCACGTGGTCGCTCGCAATTCAAGTCGTTGCCGTCTCCCTTGAGGGAACTCAAATCCAAGCCATTCAAAAATTCTTTAACTTTATAAATCGCGGCGGATCCTCCTTCTTCAGAACCTCTTTTTTCCCTCAGAATAACCGATACAAGCCCAAAAGACGAGCAAACAACTTCAAATGCGCTGGAATTTTTCTTGTTGACGAAGGGGCGCCCATCGAGAAGCCGAAGTTTGTCGCTTTCAATTCGGCAGAAATCTTCTGGAAAAGTTGTCAGGATCGGCGATCGCTTAAAATATTGCAGAGGAGTAATTCCACAAAATTCTGTTGTGAGCACATACCAGTAATTATGCTCGCTTAATGCATCACTGACGACGCGAGAGAAGGTCGAAAAACCTTTCCTCGGCGCCATTTTTGGGGAAAATAACTACGAAAACTACATGCACTACAAAGCAATCTGGGAAAAAAAAAAGAACATTGTCCAGATCCAAATACCGACACTGTCCAGATCCAACCGAATGGGGTGCTAACGATATTGACCACGCAAACGCTGACATAAAAACCACATATTTAATTGGATTAGAACCCCTGGGGAGTTTGATGTGTACTTCCAGTGCAGACGATTTGCGTCCCCTCATGGCAGTGAATACAAGTTTTAAGATGGCATTGTACTTGGTATATATTTGAATTCCTTCTCTTTATCAAACGAGGTTGGTTCCCCAACTCAATTTTGTCGAAATTTGAATGACTTTTATAAACGTTGTTTTCGTCCAAATAAATTTCCTCAAATTCTCATTGCTTTTTGTACCAGAAAAATAGAGAAAAAGAAAACAACGAAACTGTTCATTGTAAATTAAAGTAAATCGTCAGCGTGAGGGAGGTTGGTCTTACTGTGGTCCTGCTGGCAAAGTTCTGTTGTTGGTTATATTGACTTAACTTTCGTCAATCCGACTAAAGTCATTATTGGAGTCAAGTGTCAAGTCTGGTTCTTGGACACTGAAGTTGGTCAGTTTTCCTGTGATGTTATTAGCAGTGTAGGACTTACTTAGCGATCCTCAGATTGAGTTGATGAAGTTTCAAGTTGTCATTAAAGTTTGGTCATTCTGTTCAGTTGTGTCAATGTCTTCAAGTCAGTAGTCGGATGTTATTTTTGTGTCACGTGTGTTCACAGGATTCTGTTCTAAGTTATGAACTCTGCTTTTGGAAGTAATCAGTGTTGCATGTTAAAGATCCTGTATAGTCCAGTCAGTCGAGTGGTTCGTTGGCAAGACAAGTTTCACTTAATGTTAAGATTTGAGCTCAGGGGAACAATCAAATGCCATCTTAACGAGATTTCATATCTGTGCGTTATCAACTGAGATATAATTATGATACAGACTGTTATGCTAAAAACAAACGAGCTATCCATCCTACGAATTCAACAAGTCCAGTTCCTTAATTTTCTGTAGCCAGGTTTATCTCAGTGTCAAATGTTAAATTGTTACTTTAGTGAAGGCAATGTAAATGTAAGATTTCTGAGAAAATTTTCACCAAAATTGGAGCTAATATTAGAGAAAATGAACGAATCACTCGATCGCTCATGGTCTGCAGAACAATCCATACCATAACAAATTAATCCAAAAATGGTGGCTAAACGGAACTAATTCATACTTTCCAAATAATTCAATCCATTTCCAAGTATAGAGAAAGAAAATCTTGGTGAAGAGAAAGTGTTCTTACAAATATACGATATTAGACAGCCACCATTTTTGCTAACAGTACTGATAATAAATAATTTCGATGGTCTTATCTGTGCGGTGTCCTCTGCACATTCAATTATTCCATTGTCCTCTTAACATCTTTGTCCTGGTTCTTTGTCGTTCCATCCTTCCGACAATTTTTCTCTTTCTGAAAATGAAAATTAGAGATGTGGTCAAGAATTGTTTTATGTTTGGAATCTACGCGAACATTAGAAAACTGATTTTACGACGACATGTTATCTAGAGAGCTTTGACGTAAAAAGTTTTGGTAAACAAGTCTTTATCCATGTGGCTGCGTCAACTTCGAAATGTCGACCAATAGAAAATCTGCAATTTACTACAACCATAGGTTTGAGTTCTGCAGCGGCCTACACTGACCGTTGCGCTAGCAAGCTTTGAGTTGAAGAGCCACTCAGTCTATGTGTTCACTCGTTTAACTAAGACGTTACGATTCGTCCAGTTCCGTGAAGGAGTTCAAGGCAACATTTTGCAAAAGATTGCTCACCATATTCTACAGTTCCAAAGACTGCTCTCGTCGCTCTTCTTTACACGTCAAGCGCCTTTTTCGTTCCGGAGTGCAAATTATTCTTCGGGAGTAAGCTACAGTACGTTTTCGTTCTCCGCTAGACAGCGTGTTTTGCTGAAAATTAACAAATTTTGATGAATATGGATTAACTAATTCAGCCAATAGTCGGCTAATACGTCACAGATTTGGCGCGAAGTTTTGTCTGCACGTTCAGCAACCTAATCAAGAATCAGGAGCAAAGAGACTCAATGTATGAATTCCATTTGCGTGTGGAAAAATAAAAAAAACAAAAAGTAATTATTTTAGAAACTATCGTGAATAAAAGATTAGGAAATAAAACTCTAATTTGAAATTAGTGCATTTTGATTTCGCTCATAACTTGACATGGCAGCACTGACAGAAAGTGACATGAGCTAACGGCACCTTTAATTCATTTTGAAGAAAATGTACAAAGAGAGCAAAATTCAGAACTCGCGCTGTTATTTCCTTGACCCTTTGCAACCAAATATTAGTATTGATATTCTTCACAGTGATCCCTCTGTATTTACTGTGGTAATGACAAGGAGAATTTGTTTGACAATAAGGAGCTTCTTAGATTGCTGATCATTTCCTTTATTCTCATGACGTTTGATTATGATCAAAGGGTGACACGACATGGAGAAATTAGAATACGGTCACTTTTACGGGTTATAGGGTCAAGGAAGGAACGTAAAGGAACAGAAGGCGTTGCCATTCATATTTAACAATTATTCGCCGAAGGCGAGGTGAATATCGTCGAATAATCCCCGAGAAAAAGTCGAGGGGATTATTCGACAACATTCACCGAACCTGAGGCGAATAATCGTTTTAGAATAATTTCAGAGCTGAACAACAGAGAAATTTCTAAAATCCTAACATTTTAGTAACATTTATTAACATTTTATTTTAACATTTTATATAAACCGCGTGGAGCGGTTTATATAGTGTCATATAAGGAACCGCTCGACCAATCAGATTGCTGGAAACTGTTTGCTCAGCTCTGAAATTATACTAAAAGCAAAGAGAACATGGGGGGCCCTTAGGTTAGTTATTTTTGCCAGCGTGATCGGATGTATCCTACGAAAAGATACAATCGTCCTAAGAATTTAGATCATAAAAAGAGAAGGGGTCAAATAATTTTTGAGACAACTTCGTCGTAAAAAACCGATATCTACAGTAACATCAAATTAATATATGCTAGCTCTTAATCAAAAGGAAGAACCAATACGAGATCATTCTCCAAGCAAGCCTTTCTACCATAAAACTTGTTAAAACGAAAAAGATCGTTGGAAAGAGCCTGATCAGTGAAGTCATGGATTACAACCCCCTCCTGACACAGAGCAGGACGCATATGTATAGAAATGATACATTCTATTAATACATAATAACTTGAATAAACCTACTCTATATTTATTAGCCACCTAGTATAAGATTCCTAATATATTTTTTTTAATAGGAATAACATAATAAATATATATATTATCAATATTTAGTTGTGTTGGTTCAAACCGCCTGCTTTTCACCCAATCGGCATCTGGCCATATTCTTAAAAATTCAACCAAATCAGGCTGAGTCGAGTTTCAATTACGTTTGCCCGTGCATTTTTTTTAAGTCAAAACTTCCAATAAAGATAGAAAATCTGTGTAGAGTCTACAAAAAAATCTTTAACATAGCGTTTTTCAAGTTCTTGGTCACCTAAAATTTCGTTAATTCAAAATAAATTAGCGTCCAATAATTAAATAATTTCAACGCAGCTCAATTTTTTTTTCATCATATAATTTCAAATTCTTTGTTGAACATCAACCATTAATTCCCCATCTGCATCTCATCATCAATGTTGCCTCTACGCCGTGGAAGGGAGAATTTGAATATTCACATGATAAGCGCATTTGTTCTCATTTCTTTAGCATAACATCTAGATCAATCCAATGGGATAATATAATCACCTCCACTCAGTGGTACTAATGCATGTCTGTGTAGTTGTTAAGTCGAGGCTCTATTGACTGAGGCGTGCGGCGAGGAAACTCGCGAGGTGCCACTCGCGCGAAATGTTTTCTCATTCCAATTTGCGCGTAATTTGATGCCACTTGCTGAGTTGCGAGTTTGATGTGTTTGTAACGATAATTGATCCTAACTTTTTGAGATACGTCCGACGAGGACCGAACATAGCCGTCGATTCGTTAGATATACTACAATTATCGGTTGAGTGAGGGGTGTAAAAAGTTTTGTGACGGGGTTTTAACCGTGCAATAACGGTGTTGCCACGGGCAACCCTCCTTGTTTCCAATGGTAACCGGATCTCACCAATCGTCAAAAGAGAAAGTTCGCCAAAGGAGGTCAAACGACAAGTTGCTATTGGAAACGGAGCCAGTTGCCCATGACAACAACACGACCCGGCTCGACGTCAAAACGTGGTCGCCAAACTTCCTTCGACCCCACTCAACTGAAAGTTGTAGTACTGACTATTTCTCTTGGTAAAGTTTTTGCACAACATCAATAATAAACTACTTTGGGAAACATATCAAGAGAAGCTATCAATGCTTCATGTCCTTGCAGTAGCAGAATTTTCTAGCGTAGGGTTCTTTACGTAAAATACAGCTGGGCTGATTTCCATAAACATTCGTCCGACTTATTGACGGGTTCACAATCACTTTGTGATCATTCCTCACGGCCAAAGATGCTTCAAATAGTGCATCACCAGGGCTGGTCATAAAATTAATTCTGTAGTGACTACTGTCTGAAGTTGGTTCGCCGAAGTTCACGGCACCATCTGAATCTTGATTTGTGCTACTAAATCTCTGCAGTTTGTCATTTGGTTTGTAGCTGACAGCTTTTACAATCTTTTTAAGCTGGACCTCAGCGCAGGACCTTCTAAGTAGCTCTGTCCGATTAAGGATGACGTCATTAATGTATTTAACGACCATTTCTGCTCCTCCAACCACATTTGGGCTTTTTACGTCTACCTCAGTGAACTCCAGGCATGGGCACCAGTGATCGTCGACCCCTAGTTGTGCAAAACAAACAAAAAAAAACAAACAAACAAACAAACAATAATTAAATACTTCGTCAGTCTTCCGATGAAAAAATTAGTCTCTTACCCTTTAACTCTCTGAAGTGATTGTCATATAACTTCTTCCTATAATATCCATACTTCATCTAGAAAACGGGTAATGAGAATACCCAACTTATCAAGTAGAGGCTGTTATCTTCATCTGACATTAATTCACGTGACCAAGTTACAAGAAAATGTTCAGCGGCTAATGGGGAGAATTCATATTCGGATCTTTAGAGTTACTGAAGGGGTCAAGTTAGCGTTAGGAATAAGCAGTGGGAATTTTTGTTACTTAATTTTTTTAAAATAAGATGCTTACGAACGCACATAAATAATTTGAATTAGTATATACTAAAACAGTTGATAGCGTTGAAGGCGCGCTCTGATTGGCTAGTCAAACTCCAAATATCCTTAGCTATTTACCTCCGAGCAACTCGGGAAAAAATGGCGCCGGTCCCGGTTTGCATCCGTGACAAGCGAAGAAATAACTCAAATTAACGATGGTGGTGTATATTATCTCACTGTTTTAGTATATACTAAAACAACTATTCACCTCAGTGTCGGTGGTTAGCGGTGGATATTTACCGAGCCGCGTAGCGGCGAGGTAAATATCCACCACTAACCACCTCCACTTCGATGAATAGTTGTTAACTATACGACATGGCGCCACGGCGAAATAAATAAGGACCAGATCCTTGGTAGACAAAGAAACGCAAAATGTATTCTAGGGTAGATGAAAGACTCTTGAGGGAAAAAAATTGCGTTCTGTAGGTTGGGGGATGTCTTGCTAAACACAAGATGGTCGCTAATCATTAGCCCGTCATTCTTGGCGAAAAAATCTGCGTTAACGGACTGGGATAAAACAATAAAGAAACCTTTCCTTGGTGTTAAATTTCTTTAGTCAAAACTATAACTGGAAAACATCAAGTTGTGTGACCACGCTGACTTAACTGTGCGAGGAAACTCGACAAAGGGCATCCAGTACAGGAGAAATCTCAAAAGCCAAATGCTCTGAAAATCTAGTTATAAATATAACCTCTTTCTTACCTGCATCGCTACAAGTCCTTGTAACTGGTAATGGCGTGAACAAGCTCTGTGTCTTCTCTCCTTCAGGCCCTTTAGGGTATGTTAAGATGTGACGTAACGTGGCATGCATGTCAAAAGGTGACGCTATTATGCCTTGATTATGTTGCAGAGCAGACCCTATGGGCGGGAATTTTCTTATAAGCCAATCAGGAATCGAGATAGAAAGCCAAGGTAGCCTTTCCTCCAGTTTCCCCTGCATGGTATTTCGGACTTCGTCATTTCGCGAGCCGTGATCTCCAAACAACACAATCATGGTGTTGTTGTGATGATTGCGTTCGACGAAAGTATGGAGCAGTCGCAAAATATCGTTGTCAGCGTAACTTAAATGATTGGGATGGGCGTGAGCCAGGTACGACATGAAAGAGTAGGTAAATTTTGGGGTGTCTGGATACGCTGCAAAGTAGCTGAGGATATAGTCTAGGGTGTAATTAACCATAAATGTCGAACGCGAGCATAATCCTGGTTCGTCTCGTTCGCGCTTATTCTCCAGTGCCAGCCAAAAAGGCCTCATATAGTGATGAGCAGGAGGGTCCTCAAAGCCCATGAGCCTTAGGTTGAATGCGCCCATGGTAGGGTCATCTTCAGCCATCATTGTAACGTATCCACGCTCCCTGTACAGTTTCATAATCCAGGGCCATTTATCAATGGGGGCGCTATTAGAATACCCTTGACGGCCCTCTGGCGGTTCTGTCTCGTACAGGCCTGTCAACAGAGCGGTGAGAGCGGGTGTTGTGGCATCACCAACCACAGTTTGACCGGACATGAAGTAGGTCTTTAGCGCCGTCTTAAGATAGTTTAACGTTTTCGGCATCTTTCGGCGGAAGTTTGCAGCAGAAACAGAATCAATTCCAAGTAATAACACATTTATTCCTAACCCTTCATTTTCTCCTTGCTCATTGAGCTTTTCCCTGATCAGTTTCGACTCCTCGATGACATCCTGTTGTGGAACAGCTCGAGCAAGGTAGGTTGTAATATCTTTTCCACTTTTAAGTTTGTAGTCGAGAATCAGAAAATCCGAAGCGTTTATCACTTTGGAAGGTTGATATTCCTGTGTAGAAGATTTGAATGGGTTCCCTTGATTCTCGTAATGCACGCTATTGTCATCACCTTGATCGCGATGAATCGTATGCACTTTCACGTGGTTAAAATCGATGGAACTACCATCCCCCTCCCCGGAGAGGACCAGTCTGTTACCAATGACGTCAAATGCTGATACTGGGTATCCATTTCTACATCCGGGATCGTTGCCGACATCTTTTAACAAATGTTTAATGGAGAAGTCCCACGGGTCAAGTTTTGGTAGTTTACAAGTATTCTGTTCTGGAGTTGGGGTGTACACAGGTGTTGGTTCGCCTGTGGTGCTAAGTGATGTATATGGAGTGGAAAATGGGCTAGAGTGGTCCTGCTGCGTTCCTGTGGTAGCATTAGTAAACAAAACGCTTGAAAAAGTAGAGTTCAACTCAGTGTCAAGATTCTTGTCGCGTTCAGTTGTTAAAGGTTGTGTTGAACTCGGTGCAGTAGCAATATCCGAAGGCTGATTTGTTGAGCTTTCTACAGTCGCTGATTCTTCATCGTCGACTTTTGTAGACGGCTCCCGGTGTTCGCTTGGAGTTTTTACTCGCTCCGGTTTCAGTTGTTGGGTTGTACTCGGTAACGTTAACAAAGGAGAAGAATGACTATTGTTTGTCTGGCTTTCAGATGTTCTCGAATCGACAGGGTTACTCACTGTAGGCTTGATGCCTTTTTCGCTTCTTGAAAGTGGCTTGGCTGTACTCGGCAGCTTGTCAGGATCGGGAGCCTGGTTTCCCAGCGCTGTCTCCTCATAGCTGGGGCTGGATGGGGTGTTAACCCCATGTTCATTTAGCCAGTCTAACGTGTCTTCGACTTCATCATTTCCTTCCAGTCCCTTGTGGATCTTTCGCGGTGGCTCAGTTACATGTTCTAATGGAATCGTTTTAAGTTCCTGATCCGTGTCATTGTCGTTGTCACCAAACAAGTCATCGTCGTCCTCTGTTTT